>NC_025703.1:15521731-15565328 GCF_000633955.1 Camelina sativa | reverse complement strand
TCAACTTCATCGCCGTTCTCAGGAGTCTCGTAACCTTCACCTTCCTTAACAAGCTTCTTCTTCAAGCCTTGTTGGATCTCTTTCTCTTCACCGACCTTGAGATACGCAGCGGCGTCGCCGAAATCCATGTCGTCGTCGTCGTTCATTCCACCGACCGGAGGCATCTCGAAATCTGTATCCATCTTTCTCGATTGAATTCAAAGAAACGCAAAAGAAGAATCAAAATCGCGTGAAAGAGTATTTGTGAGGAGGATTTTAGGAATTGGAAGTGTGTGACTCGACTCGATTTTATTATATATGAGAGGTTGAATAAAAAAAGGGTTCTAGAGAGTTCCTTTAAATCTTTTATGCCGAAGGAGATGACGGAGTTAAGTGACAGAAAGATTGTTCCAGAAGCACATGCTATTGGACCATTGGGCTTTATAATTCTTTTTTTTTTTTTGCTTAACTCTTTTTAATAGGCAAAATTAAATGTCAAAATAGAACAAATATAGATTAGGCCCAACAAGGCTGGTTAACAAGTAAACAAATCTGACCCATAGATAAAAAATACTTAAAGACCATTAAACCATCGACTCCAACATATATTTTTATTTTTTACTCTATTTTAGAGTAACTTTTTTCTAATTTATCATTTTATTTCTGACTACAAAATAGAGTTAATATAAGATAATAAAGTTGAGAATAGAGCTTGCTCTAAGATTGGAGCAAATGTTACTGTATAATAGAATAAAGTGAGGTTAGAGATATCTTTAGGGATATTATTAGTTTGTGATTTAAATAGTATTTTAATGACTTTAAATGTTATGTAAAATCAAGATTTTGTTTAACTCTCCTAAAGTTTGGTGTTATTAATTTGTGATTTGTAAAAAGTCATTTAATATCTTAATGAATCTATAGTTATTGGATTCATAATTTTATAAAGTCATTAAAAATTTTGTGTTATTTAAAAATATATAATTGTTGATGAATTAAATTATTATGTTCTTGCTTTATGATTTTATACACTTTTCTTCAAAAAAAACAAAATCATGAAAAAATCATCAAAATAGAAAGATTCTTTGGACAAATTAAAAGATTATAGAAAAACTAATCAACAATATTGTAGAAAACTCTCTAGCAATCTCTTACAATCTTTGATTTATTCACTTTCTATGATTTTATTCAAGTAATCAAAATTCCTTTTAAAGTAGAATCTAATAACCCCACCTATGTTTTTGTTTTAGATTTTGAAAAAAACTGAGTTTTTATCTATTCAAAATTATGCAAATAGTGGTGTCATGATAATTTAATAATATTAAATTTAAGACTTAAAAAAATATGACACCAGTTTGAATAAGTGTTTTCATAATTATATTACATATTTTTAAGATTCAGACAAATATTGCACCACTCATTTTTTTGTTAAGAGTTGTGATGGATTGTTGATAAATTGAAAAAGTTAAGTAAAGGTAATGAAAAGAGATAGAGAAGTGAAACAATATGAAGATGAGGCCGGAAAAGAGTACAAGAAGACTAAAAACCTTACCTAGAAGAAAATCCATGATGGTGCTAGTTCTTGGGTAACAACCAGGAGGACGTAGAAAGAAGCTTCCTGTCATGGATCTTTCAAAGAAGCCATTTGTGAAAAAATCTGTGAGTGGAGCCAGCTATTTTGTGAAGCTTCTCATGGAGCTAATCGGGTATGGTGATGAGTAGGGAGACGACATCGAAAAGGGAAAAGACGGTTTTAAAACACCGTTAGGGCAACTTCAATGGAGGGTTATATTTTTGGGGCTCTTAAATTTTGAATTAATATAAGATGTACTTTTAGTTGAATAAGAACTTTGGTAAGCATAATTACAATTTTTCCTACCAATGGTGGGTTCTTATTTTGAGTCTCTTAATTTATTAATTTTTTTAAAAAATTAAAGAAATTAAAGTAGAATATGAAATTATTGCATAGTAAAATATTTGTTTATAAAATTATTGCATTTCATAAAATTTTAAACATTGAAAACATTAAAACATAAAAATAAACATGAAGCTTGTTGTTGTTGCAAAGACTGTTCTGGAATTTTCCCATGAAGCTTGTTGTTGTTCAATATTCTGCACATAAACATAATGATCCATACTTCTATTTTGTGTATAATTTAAAGGATAAGTTCATATGATTAACTTACAAAGAGTTTAGATTCTGTAGTTGGCCAACTTCAAAGGGAATAACTCCGGAGAGCAGATTGAAT
Organism: Camelina sativa; assembly: GCF_000633955.1. Lineage (NCBI taxonomy): Eukaryota > Viridiplantae > Streptophyta > Magnoliopsida > Brassicales > Brassicaceae > Camelina > Camelina sativa. The sequence continues at coordinate 15,563,103 of NC_025703.1, read as the reverse complement.
GATACATCACTGCAAGTAAAACAGCCAAAACAATTGCTCTAGCTTCCCAAGCTCAGGTGGGATAGTTCCCACCAGTTTGTTGTCGTTTAGTTACCCAAAAAGACGTGTTCAGCTCCACTGTCAAGAAGACTATGCAAAGAGTGAGTACTTGAATAAAACGCCAAGGTCCCTGCAGCGGATGCCACTCGTCTTTGTCCCAATGAGCTGGTGTGAACTGCCCCAGTGTCCTTTTCACCTAAAAAAAATAACACAATTCTCATCACTAGTTCAATGGCTACGACCATGTGTATGCACTCTCAAGGTTGAACAAACTTACTTTTCCAATAATGTTAGGCTGGCGGCAAATGCCAACCCACTCATATGTTTTTCCATCAAAGTATCATACTGTATACATTCCTGCCCAGATCCCTACCAACATTAAAACAATACAAACTGTTATCCACAACATCTTAAAACCACAGCGTATAGATTGGCAAGGAGGTTTAAGAATCATACCAAACCAATTGCATATCAAGATATCAAGAACAATACTATCCCACCAGCACTCGTTGAAATTTGGTAACATATGCCGAAAAGTAAGCTGGAGAACATAAACATACACTTTTGGTGATACAGGGGAAGATATATCTTTGTCTTAATCAAACTGAAGCCTGTAACATAAGAAAACGAAGACAAGGACCAACCTCCAATAACTCAAAACCAATTGAAAGCACCCACAGAAGTGGCTGATTCCGGATCAGAATTGCTTTTCCCCACCATCCAAAGATGTGAGCCAAGAAAAACTCATCAAATATTGTGTCCTGAGAACATATAACCAAAGCATAAGCCTTTAGATGATATGAAGGTTGTTTAAGCTAAAAGGGGAGTTGTTGAGAAAATACCCTACATAAAGATTCTTAAACATGTTTGTTGGGTGATCAGGAACATAAATTGTGACACTACCAAGCGACAGAACACAAAACTAAAACACACACAGAATACACCATAGTCAACACCTTACTGAGTAAAGCACAAGTAGCTATGTTGATACCTCGATTCGATTCCACCACCGGGACCGTCCAAAACACATTTAAAATCTCCTGATGAAGCATCAAAGATCTGAACAACACCATCTAATCCACCAGTAGAAAGTAACTGTCCATAAGATTGCCAAAATTAACTTGGTCAGAAAGGAATTGCTATAAAATGGCATATATGGGATCAAAAATCAAACAACCCTAATTTGTTTACCTAATCGCGAAATCTCCTTCGCTACGCATCACCTCCGCCGATTCAATCTCCTCTGCTACGCATCACCTCCGAGCCCAAACTCCTCTGATTACATATCATTCGATTCTATCTTCTTCCAAAGTCGATTCGGGACTTCTGTCGCGAGAAAGAGAGAGAGAGACAGAAAAAANAAAAAAAAAAAAAAAAAAAAAAATTTGAACTCAATCGATGATAATTTTTTTTTGCTCTTCTATTATTTTCCTTGTCCAATAACAGGTTGCCTCTTAAATCAGATTTGAGTCTACTAAACAAGAGGCTCTCTTATATCATTTTTTCTTTTAACTGATTTATTTTTTTCCCACAAAACAGTAAAAACTTCTCTTAAAACCTCCCATTAGGGATAACTTTAGTGACAAGATTTGTTATGTTATCGATGCTTTTTTTTTGGTATATGAGACTCAGTCGTTAATGCTCGTTTTTTTTATTAGTAGTATATGTTATGTTGGAACAATCATGAATTGATTGTCATTAAAGTTAGCTTTGAAAATTATGGGCATAATTAATTAAACTTGGCATTATTAGAGATAACTAGATTTTAACCCTGCCATACAATCCCAGGTCTATATTTTTTTAATATTTTTAAAAATTTATAATTTATATTGTATGTTGTAGATTTTTACTACATTTCTTATATTTTTATATAGAACTCAGTAATTTTTATGAGGGTATAATATGAATATTGAAAATATATTTGGTTAATATGTAGATTATTTTAATTAATTTAGAGGCCTTAGTAAAACTGATTATTGTTAATTTCGAACATTATAGAGAAAGATACTAAATGCGTATAACAAACCAAGTAGAATTGGAGACAATTTTGTCTCCAGTTCAAACCATTTGTAGTAATTTATTACTGCCTTTAGTTCAAACCTTTCGTTTCTATTTCGAAACTTTAATAATGGTGGAATTTTATTGAAAAATACTTAAATGAATGGCATATAAACCATTCCTTATTAGCTTTACACCTGAAAGTACAAACTAAAATTAAAAACAAAGATAGAAACTAAAGAAGCACAATTCAGCATCGAAACACAACTTACAATCACTGCTTTTTTCTCAACTTTGATCTTAAATCCTTTCATTTTTTTCAACTCCACCTTTGTGTCATTGATCTTCACATCATCACTCTCCTTACTCTCTACTGGATTAGCATCCTATTTCACTTTGTTGTCTTCAAAGTTAAGTTTAACATCCGCGAACCAAACTCTGCGCGTTTTAGGGATGGGTGTCAATCGACACCAAGGGTGGTGTCGGTCGACACCAATATTTTCTTGTTCGACCAATTCGATTTAATTGTCGATTTGGGTCGGTTTGGTTTAAGGAAAACCATAGAACCGAGGTATTTATGTGGGAAGTCGACCTAGATTGTGGCTTCATTATTTTTTGGCCACTTTCAGAGAGAAAGAGAGAAAGAGAGAAAGAAGTGTTCTTGAGGTTTTAGGAGAGATTGTGAGATTTCTTGGCTGTATTTTGGGAGATCTGTTCCTGTGGAGTGGAGATCAAGAGCTAAGAACGAAGGAGAAGCGTTATCTTTTGGTCAAAATCTTCCTGCAAAGAGGTGAGTGCCATAGCTGATCTAAGACTAAGATTTCCTTTGTCTTGCATGTTTGGTATTGTTTGTGGTGTTTTCTTGCTTGTTATGGTTGCTATAGGGTTTCTACGGATTCATATGACTTTGGGATTGAGTTTTGGACGGATTGGAGGTGAGGAGAAGCGAGATTCGACTCTCGACTTCGAGCAGATCGCGTCTGCAGAGTCAGTGTCGATCGACACCAGGAGGGTGTCGGTCGACACCTTGGAACAGCATCGATCGACACTGTGGGGTAGTGTCGGTCGACACCAATAGCCAATGTCAGTCGACACTTGGCTGGTGTTGGTCGACACCTCCCTTCTAGCGAAGACGATACTTAATATACAATCTGAGGCAATGAATGAAAAATAATTAAAGATACAAACTGTGGGGTAGTGTTGGTCGACACCAATAGCCTGTGTCGGTCGACACCAATAGCCTGTGTTGGTGGACAACTCCCTTCCAGCGAGCAGATGATACTCGTTTCCCTGGTTTTTGTGTTTGTTTGTTGATTGTTGAACATTGAAATCTCATTTGCTTGTGTGTATAGCCCAGTAGATGGAATGATTACCTCACTAAGTATTTGTGATAATACTTACGCATTTCAATTGTTGTTTGTCTACAGGTATGTGACGTGGACCATATTTTTATCAATTTTTCATCAAATATGGGTAGCTAACTTGACAATTACGATTTAGTCCCTATATCGTTATTTCCTTTTATCCGTTATCCGAGACCGATGAGAAGTAAAAAGTAAAAAATTGATAATTAAGGAACTTCTGTGCCTTTTTTGTTCAGTTTTGTTAAGTTAAGTATAGTTTGATAGGCTTATTTCTTAACATTTCTTTTCCTTGCAAAACAAAAATATATGATGCATGGATATTTAAATACTTTCTATGAGAGTTTCTATTTTTTTAAACTCTAAATTTTCTTAAGTTCCTTGCTAAAGATAAAATTTAAACGAAGTGAATATAAAGTAGTCACATTAATACTTTATTAATAATTTTTTCCTAAGATAGGGATTGTAATTCATTATGAATCCAAATTACATATATTTATCATAATATTTTATTATTTACACTTACATTTTTAAACATATATTAGTGAAAATATCATACTTTTGACATGTGATATGTTTTTTTATCAAACAATAATGTTGGATTGGTCGTTGTAAATGCTAAAACCCTAGTTCCAAGAAATTACTAAACCTCCAGTATAGCATGAAATTTGATCTATGTGCGAGTTATATAGTCTCATTAATGGCTGCATATGTAATCTTTAGATATATATGACAGAGGTACTACTACTTACTAATTAGAACAAAACATAAAATAATACAGTAGGTGCACAAATAAATAAAAACATAAAACAATACAATATTAAGATTTAATATAGTAATTAAGAAGTACCCAATCTACTTAATTAAGGACATCACGAAATTCACGAACATGGCTTCTTTAATAATAGATACACGGTATTATTATTACCGTGTATCTATGTTGAAAGAAAAAAAACAACGCCTCTAACAATAAATTTTATTAAAATATTGATGATATAAAATCATATTCCACCAAACAACATAAAGTGTGGTTGTTAAAATGAGACAAATTGTTTTAGTTCTTATTGACATTAATTTTGTTTTTAATCAATTTTTATTTGAATGTAGTTATGATAAGAATAAACTTAATAAAGAGAGAGTGCAAAGAATCTCCAAGAGTTGCATTTCCTATGAATAGAAACATCTTTATTAGATCACTGCACTTTGAATATTCTTAGACAGAAACATCACATCTACAGCTCTTTCGTAAAGTATAAAATCAAATTTATGAGATATATCTATAATTAAAGATGTGTATATTCTTTTAGTAACTTTTAGTGTTTAGTATTCTTCATTACAGACTTCAAGAAGCTTATGTGTGAAATAATTCCCAAACGTATATTACTTTATTTATCTCTTTCTGGTATCTAGACCTTTCCTCTTTTTCTACGGAATCTTTCCTCGCATCTTCTCGGGATTATTTTTTTTTGACTAAAAATGCCAAAAAAAAATTCCAAAAATTTTTGTTTGCATATTTAATACCCAATTATTTTGGATTAGAATAAAAATACATCAAATAATAAAAACTTGTCATTTAAAATCCAAAACAATAAATATTATTATTTTTATATCAGCGATTTTTCAACAAAATCAAAATTCTAGTATTACCCCGATTATCTAATTAATTATTAATTTTTAATATAAAAAATTTCGGTTTTCTGTTAACGATGTCATACCAAGAATTAACACCGGTTATCTCTCTTCTTCCTCCTCCTCTCTCTAATTGTCGTTGCTCTGCTAAAACCCAAAAACCAGGATTGATCGGCGATGGAAGCTAGTTTGATTCTATATTTTAATTTAGAAAGTATTATATATATTTAACATTGTTTTCAATTTTTATTTTATTTATATAAAAATAAATTATTTCTTTTATATTTCTTGCCTTTCTAATCTATTCATATTTATTTTTTAAATTTGCATAGTTAAATTTAAATTCACATATGTTGGTTTTAACAAAAAAAATCAACTTTATTTGAGAATTAGATGTTCCTATTCATTTTTAAACGATCAATGTGTAACATAATATATATAAGCATTTTGTCTTGCAATCACAAGTTCCATTTCCATTGCTTAACTCCATGGTTAAACTATAATATATGTTGTCCTATTTGTAGGAACAACAACATACTTATTTAATATATGTAAAAGAGCAGATGATTAATCGAAATAAACATTTCTCCAAATTTTATAATTCCATCAGTGTGAGTGTAATTATTACTTTGAAAAACCTTTACATTGAAGTTCATAAATTCATATAAGAAAACTAAAATACTATGTCACTTCAAATTTGGAAGGAAACACTTGGTATTCCTTTTTAAAAAAGTCAAGACAAATATAAAAATTTATTAATATTTAACTCACGTTAAAGGCATAAAAGGTCATTTAACTCAAAAATAACTTCTATCCTATAATTTCATACATTTCTCCCACAAATAAAATATATATATATATATATATATATATGTTCAAGATTATATTTAAATATTACAGAATTTTTTAGTTAGCTAAACTTATAGTCACATATATGCACTGTATAACATAAGAATTTATATTACTTATTAACACCATAATTCGACCCATTATTTGCTTAACTCAAAATTGGTTTCAAAGAAAACTAAAGAAAAACAGAAACGATCTTATTGATATTAGACCAAAACATGGGCATACAAACATAATCACTTACACGTAAGATAATTATTTTTAAAAAATAACTTATTATTGCAACATCAACGTATGAAGGGTTTACATAAGCAATTAATTAGAAAATCTAAAATACAATAAATGTATTGGGAACAATATCAGTCAATGATAAGATTGGATCTTCAAAAGCAAAAAACAACATCCTCATAATTCATAAAAAATAAACGCCACAATTGTACACATCTAAACGAAAAGACATAAAGATATAGTGTATAAATACCAGTGATTGCGAAACCCGTATATGCCTAATTAAAACGAAATAATACAAAAGAGAAAACAAAAAAGATAAAAAAAAAATAAGAAAGTGCCAACTACACCACAACCCACGCGTTGTGTGGGGAAGCACCTAGTTTACATGAAAACTTAACCGGGAAAATAAAAAAAAATCTAGCTCCAATCTATTTTTTTTAGATAATATTAATTGTTGCATACACTAACACAATCTTGTTATAAATGATTATATTGTTGTATGGATGTCCATTATCGGTCTATTAGTATACACTCTAAACTCTAATATTGTATCCCTATATATATGTTGTATCCTATAGAATATAGAATAATAAGAGAGCAATTCCCTAAACCATCTTGTTATAACAAAAATCTCTCAAAATTTTGTATTATAATAAGAATTCTATTTACACAGAGGATATACACTTACTCTTTTTATTTTGGTGTTAATTTAAACTGAAAGACTTTGGTTATTTAATTCCATCTTATGATGTGTGTATACTATTTAATTCCAAGAACTCGATTTTCCTTTTACGTGATTATACACTAATACACGTATTGTGAGCAACCGGAAAAATCCGTATATTCTTGTTCTCTCTATTCATGATATGATACCCAATGCATAAGCAGTAGTCTGTATAGACCATGACACTTTGCAAATTGCAATCCTAGATAAAGGAGTAGGCATGGAGAACAAGAGGTGTAGAGGATGATCACGTTATGATTACAAAAACTAAATAATCTTATTTTACTTAATCTATTATGTGTATTGAATCATGGAAAAGTAGATATGTTAAACGATTAAAATTCGGACTAGATTAGTGACCGAGTCGCAAAAGATTTATTCGTATGATGGTGGATCCGGGTAAGATAGAAGGCTAGAGAGATGAAAAACGCTGCACCTTGTTAAACGATCTATAACCCAATAATGCATGTGTACCGTTAGTGCATCAGAACCAAGAAATAGGGAGTCGAATAATGAGAGTAGTTGTCGTGTTGTGTAAATTTCCTATTCTAGCAGCATTTGTTTTAGGGACACTAATATTCCCCATTCAATGTTTAATGAATGGGGAATTGCAGTTGGTGCGACACTAATATTCGACACTGAGCTTGTTGCTGTGAACGGGGAACCAGCCAGCGAAGGAAAAGCGAAGAATGAGCTTTGATTACAACGTGAAGTAGTAGCTGTTGCCGGCGATTGTGAAACGTGTGTTCCTCTCTACAGTTGCATCATCAGATTCTGCTGTGGACATAAGTTTCTCTTCAATAGAGCTTTCTGTTAGTGTAGAAGATACAAGAGAGACAAAAATTTTAACGATGTTCACTAAATGCCTACATCCTCAAACTTTGTTGCAAATACTTCTTGAGCACAATTACAGTTAGTGCTCAATATTAGACTTACACAAACCTAAGATCTTCTCTTACCTTGTTCCCAATCTATTTCCAACCCACTAAGAAATCCCTAAGATCAACAACAATGATCTACACCCAAGACTCTCACTTAGAAATAAAACCCTCACCATTTTCTCCCCAAAGATGGTAAAAGGCTTACAAGATTTTTCCTCTATTTTTCACGTTTTAGAGGGCTAACTTTCTAAGTCCTAGACCGTCTATATTTAAGGGATTTTGTGCCTCTCACAATGCTAACAATTTTCCTAAAATCAAGAGAAAATATTCCATTTAACTTTATTCTTTATTAAACGAATATTTCCTATTCCCATAAATTCTTCTAAATATCTTCAAGCTTCCTTTTTCTTTGTGTTTTACCTCCAAGTAATATCCCAAAACGTGCCTTAAGTATATTTTCAAAAATCTTCAAAACTGAGACATATAGACAAAATCAACAGGCTTCTGATGTTCTTTTGTAGGACAGAGGCTTGTGCATACATCAGATGCATGTGCCGAGGCAGAAGTTTGTGTAGACATATTTTATACAACTCCCTGAACTTCATATTCAACTTGAGCTATCCCAAATACACTTACACTTTCGATGTTTATAACAAGATGATTCGTTCGGATAACTCGAAACCTGATCTTGAGACTTATACTTTGCTTCTAAGCTCATTGCTGAAGAGATTAAACAAATTGAATGTGTGTTACATGTATCTTCACGTTGTTAGATCGCTCACTAAGCAGATGAAGTCGAACGATGTGATTCAAAATACTTATGTGTTGAATATGATCTTCAAGGCTTATGCAAAGTGTCTTGATTCCAGAGATAGAGAACATGGTTTTGAACTAGGAGTCCATGATACTTAACATTTCTTTTTTTTTACTCTTTCAGCTAGAATGCTTTAGAGAGAGGCTGCCAATTTTATTTTTCATCCTTCACGAAACAAGCAAACTATAGTGTAACAGTAAGATGACGAAAAGTATATATCTTAATATAACTAACTGTTCTGTTTCCAATGAAACAGAGAAAGCAAAAGATTTGCCAATTTTCTTTCTATATTGTGGGGGCTACTCGCCAAGTAATCTACACTCAACATACACACTAAAGAAAGACTTGGCAGTAGAATCAGAGATCTAAAACTTCCTAAAATTCACTAGGTTTCATTGATTGGTACGGAGTGGTGACATCAGAAGAAGATATTTTCCAGTTTAAATAGATTGAAAAACAAACATACAAACATACAACTCATAAGAGTTCATTGATTCAAATTCAATAAAAGATACACACAAATTCAATGCTAAACAAAAAAACCTACAAGCTATGATTCACTTGACAAGTTGATCAACAAGTAAAATCTAAAAATAATCTCAGATTCACAAGTTCCTTACTAGCCAAAGGATTGACAAAAAAAATTGAGCTGGTTATTGGATAGAAAGCCCAATATTTTTAATGGGTTTACTGACAAATGGCCATCGCATGTCAGAAAACTTGGTGAGCAAGTAGTCCATTTTCTTTGTAATTAAATAAATAATAATAGTAGCGAAAGGTGAACATCACTACCGATTCTTCAATTAGGGTTTTCTTTTTCCAAAATCTCTTTGCCTTTCGCTAAGATCTTTCATTATTCATTCATCATGTCTCTGTTTCTCAACCAGGCTTCGATTTTGTACCTAGGCAAACCTGCGTCGATGAGATCCTCTCTTTCTCTCTCTCTAGTGGCTTCTAATCTTGCTCACTGCAAACCCCTCCTTGTTCCATCAACAATTGTGGACTGAAGGTTAGGAATGTTACTAATGGTAGCCGCACTTATTTAGCGAAGAAGGACGATGGAATCGTGAGTTTCAAGTAGGAAGATGAAAAGGAAAGAATTGTTAGAATATTGAAAGGAAGAAGATAAAAAAAACAGAGCAAGATACTTTGTCTCTTCTCTTTGGAGAAGACAAGAGAATGAATACTGAAATATTGATTTATATGAAACTTGTTATTTACAATCAAGACAAAATTAGTTTATATAGTTAACAAATAGACAAGATAACACAGCGACTTGTGTCTCTTCATACTTGATGTCTCTTTAGTGAAACATCACAAACTGCAACTTTAGACTGAAACGTTGCAACTGTTGACCAAACTCAATTATCGACCAACAAGAATGGCGAGTAGTTTTCAATGGCTGAGTAGCTACTTACAACGGCTACGAAATTGTGCATTTCACTACTTACAAAGGAGAACCGAAACACTTTTTGTTGCCTTCTTTTGTAACTTTGCCTCATTGCCAAACTCAGATTGTCACCAACGTGGTTATGTCCTCACCTTCTCCTGAGGAGGAGGACACTGTCGTGGCTGTCAAATTTTTGGGGCCTCAACTCAGTTTTATCAAACCCGCTCAAAGTAACTCTGAGTGGACCAATGTCAGAATCGCATACCCTTGCTTCTACACCTCCAAAGTCATGTTTCCAAGAAAGATGGCACGTTCCGTATTCCCCGATTTGGAGGCCACATCATCAGATCATGGGATCTCCACACATACAAGCAAACACCACCCAAGATTCAGAGGTTGCGGTTCTGAAACCTTCCCAAGCTGACCAATACACAATGCGACCTTCTGGAATCTTGCTGCACAAGCGAATTCTTGTTGGAGTCACAATCAACCGATGAAACTTTCTTGGTTAGATGGTACAAGAAGAGCTCTATAAATATCTTGATTACAAAAGTTGTAATGGTTTTTAAACTAGAAGACAAAGGAAACACTATTTACACTCAAGACATTGGAGAATTCAGCATTTTACTCTCTGACACTAAACTTTCATGTGAACCTGCTTGTTTTAATATCTACATCCTGACGCCTAACCATGTCGAAATATTTGATGCCGACGAGTTCTTTACTCTCAATCTGGCTAGCTCCCCCCATTCTTTAGTTAGATTTCGCTATTTTGAAATATTGAATTTATTCCGAGTCTATCTTCTCTTTTAAAATATCTTTCAAACCTCAAATGCATTACCATTGTAATATCATTCATTTCAATTGAGATGCTTTTATTTGGAATGTGCAATGCTTTTATTTGGAATGTGCAAGTATTTGTCTTTTATGCACTATCAAATAGTAGACTCGATCTTTCATCTCGATCCCACATTGTGAATCTTTAACTTATTCGAAAAATCTACAAAGCCACTTATTGTAAATGTTTGCTTCATATGAGCTTATTTGGTATGAAGCATGAACTGGGCCTATATTGATGTGTAGCCCATACATGATCTGTGTTGTGTAATCTGCAAGAGTAAACCGCAATAAGCTCTAGGGTTTCACTATAAAAGGGAAACTAGGGTTGAAGAAATAGACTAGTTGTAGTAAGCCGAAGAGCACGCATAGAAGAGGCTGGTGGTACGTTGGCGGCGGCTGTAGGGCACAGCGCAGGGCGCTGTGCAGGGCAAACGCATAGATGCAGGGCGCAGTGCAGAAAGCATGCGCAGGGCGTCGTACATGGAGCTTGAAGATGTGCGCAAAACCATGATAAAGGAGCAGAATATTGGCTGGGGTCGAAGGGCTGAGAGCCGAATATAACCTTGTCTAAGTTTAAGGTGTTTTCAGGACAATCTGATGAGAGACGAAGGTGGAGCTGCTTCTTTGGGGTTATGGAGGTGTTTCAAGGTTGATACAAGGAGGGGTGAGCTGAACCAGAAACAGAGAGAGGGGAAGAAGAAAAGCTAGATCTATTATGTGTTTTCTACTTTAGGTTTCTTTGTAGTTACTCTCTAAGCTTGTATATGAAACACTAGTGTAAACATTGGTTAATTGATGGTGGATGTTTGTGGGAGAAGGTTCCCACACGAGATGTACCCTCTGCATGAGAGGAACTCGTTAAATCTCTGTGTTATGTTTATGATATTCAAACTAATCTGTGAAGTAGACGAGTAGGGGCAGAGTCGCGTTATGCGGTTCACTACAGAGGTGAATCGGGGTCTGTGATTCTCAACAAGTGGTATCAGAGCTTAGGCTCAAGATTTCACAAACTCGGGCATGGCGTTGTAAACATACAAGGAGGATCTAGAGACTGTTGTAGAAGACTCATGATCTTGAAGTGTTCTTGTTCGAAGGTTAAATCAATTATGGGGTTGGTTTAAGGTAGATTTATCTGTAGTGTTTGATTAAGGTTCATGGCTATGAAAGGTGAATCGAAGCATCATCCAAAAGACTCAAACTTGTCAAAACATGAATTCAGTTCAGCTGCGATCACAAGGTAATTGTGATGTTCTGTTTTGAAGCTTCTGAATACTCAAAACTGTTTTAGTATAGGGAATCTAGACACTAGGAGAACACAAGGATGTAGACGTCTTCAACTATTGAAAAGTCAGTTTTCGGTTGTTGAAAGTCTGTGTAGTGGTGTTCGGGAATTGGTTGAAGGTACAACTATATGAGTCACAGATTTACTAAGCGACGCCTTCAGAGGTGAATATGTGTGTAAGAGGGTTGTTAGGTCAACAAGTTGTGTCAAAGATTCATATGAGTATGAAGATGGACCAAGCAATTTATGTTGAAGTGGTCAGAATTGAGAGGTGTTGGGTGAATGGTTAAGTCTCAAGAATGGATCAGGTTGTCAGAGATTTGAAAGGACTATAATCTAGGTAGGTTTTAGAGAATGAGAATGCAAAGAGTACCAAGAGTCAAAGTTGCAGTCAGTGAGATTTTTTTTGTCAATGTGAAGTTTGCTCTTCAATGTGACTTAAAATCTCTATAAGACTTTTGTAGACGTTGCAGGACTGTGCAAGAGTTTGCAAGTAAGTGCAAGAATCTACAAGGCTAGCGCGAGGTGACTGGGGTTAGGTTTTGCATTGAGAAGAGAATCAGAAACAGAAAAGTTCTGGTTTGTCTGTTTGCATTTACAGAGGTGATCTGGTGGATGAATCTTCTGAAGGTATCACTTGTATGAAGTTTAAGTTTTCTGTAAATAACACTTAATAAGGAAGCTTGAGAGTATAAGGAGAAGATTCAAGTAGATCTCTGTTGGTTAAAGATGCAGGTTATGATAGACAAGACTAGTAGAAGACTAGTGGGTCTAGTAGCATCATTAAGTTTCTCAGGAAAGTCATTTACATGGAGGTTAAGTGAGGATTCATCAATGGTGAAGACATGTCAAGTTGTATTGATGAATGGTGAGAAAATGTATGATGCTGGTACCAAGTTTCTTCTTGGTAAGGTCTGCAATTGTGAAGAACTATTGCAGGGTTATGTTGCAGTAAGTGTGGCTTCAAGGATTCTAGAGTGAAGTACTAAAGGCTGTTAAAGGGAGACTAGCAGAAGTTCAAAAGCTGTTGGTTGAACATCCGTTTTAACATGAGGTTGAGCAAGAGTTTGTATTGTCAGATCATACAGGTTGGGTTCATAAGCAGATGGTTAAATAGATGGGATGTAAACTCAATCTCAGGAGTAATGCGTTGAGTTGAGATTGTTTACATGATGAATCAGAGATTGTTTCAGGTTTGAAGCATGTATGATTCATGTGTTCTGCATGGGATTCAAGGAAAATTGGTTCAAGCACAGTGCACATGAGAGAAATCAAAGGTCGACCAAGTGAATCAGGTTGCAAACAGATACAAATGATATAAAATCATGATAAGGTATGTGGTACTTATCAGAAGCCATGGAAAAAGTTGTGATGATTTGTGCTGAGAGGTTTCCATGGAAAAGCTTTACTTGTTCTAAAGGTTTTCAAGATCAAAGTTCCACAAGCAAGTCAGGTGTTACCTGTGGGTGAATCAGAAGTTCTGGTTCTAGGTAGAACTGTTGTGAGGAACAGGAGAATCAAGTAAAGGTCTTCATGAATGTTTCTAAGACAGGAGAAACAAGGTTGAAGAAGATGATTCGTGTAAGGAGTTACACGAACTTCTCGGGAAAGCTGAAGAGCATCGTAAGCGATTCAGAGAAGCTGTCAAGAACAAGGGTGAAGCTGTATAGCTTCACAGAGTGAAATTTCAGAAAATTTGAATATAGTGACAGTCATGAGAGAGTCTAAAGATTCGATAGGTGTTGGGAATTTCAGAGCAATGTTAGAGGATGGCATTGGAGGACACAAAAGAACAGTCAATGTTGGTTGTATTCTGTATTGATTATCAATGAATCAAGGTTATAAGGGTTTCTTCAGATGTCGGATTCAGTGGTCAGAGTTCATCTACAAGTGGGATTACAGTCATCAAGAGAAGGAAGCTTGAGGGAGAGCCGTGAATCTCTTGAAGTTTCTGAAGATGAAATTGAAAATTCCTAAGGTGGACGAAGATAAAGATCATTGGATGTTGCATGTTCTACAAGAGTAGAGGTGTCAAACGGGCCAGCCCGCCCTGCCGTGGACATTCTTTTTTTGGACCGCTGCGAACCCGCTTGTTTAGGACCGCGTGTAGAATATATATGTCCATACCCGCCCCGCAAGATCCAGCGGGTTAACGGTCCGGCCCGCGGGCATTGTGTACATTCTTGGTTTTTAGTTTTCATTCTTAGTTTTTGTTCATTTTGATGTTGGATTTGTGTGATCAGCAATTAGCAGCTTTGTATTTCTTTTGATAGGAAATCTTGGAGTTGGTATGATGTATGTGTCATGGCATGGATTTCTAATTTGAAAGAAAGTTTGAAACACACAATAAACAAGAGCATGTAACCGTTGTCTATTGAAACCAAGAGCTTCATAGAAAAGTTCAAAAGGAAGAAATTGTGAATTTTGTTGTTGATCATGCCATCAAAAATGGTTTTTCCTCTTAAAGAATAAAGATAATGCTGATAGTTGCAGAGAAATCAAAGAATGATGAAAACAAGGTTGCAGGTTTCAAGAACAGTTTTTTTTTCATAGGTAGCTAATTTATTCTTCAGTTATTATGGCTACATAACTCGGATTCTTGCTTTGAAAGATGTTTTAGAAACTTGGCAGCGAGATATTTCCAGTGATATAAAGATCACCTTATGATTCCTTGTGTTTTGATGGTAAATCGCTCTCAAAGTTGGCTGATTGCTGGTCTGTTTTGTTTCAGAGCTGTCTTACGGATTTGATCATAACTTGCTAACCGAAAACCTAAATCGCGATCTGTTTCTTCCTGTGGCTTCATATGACTGGTTTGGATGTTGTCACCAAGTTTCATAATTTTCTGGATTGTTTTTTCTGCTCCGTTTACGGTCTGCTTCAAGACTGATGAAAACATTTCAGTTCAAAAATTTCAGTTCAAGAGTTTTTTATTGACTAACACACTAACATTGCATAAATCAAATGAAAGCATTGATAAGTGAATCAAATCCAAAACTCAAACGTATTGATACATAAAGTCAAACTTGAAATAGAACTGAACTCAAACTAAAAAACCAGCAACAACATTCAATCTCTCACGGTCTAAAAAACCTGCAACAACACTCCGACACAAACTCTAAAAAACTTGAGACACAGCTCAGACTCAATCTCTCAAAAACCTGCAACATAGCTCAGACTCAAGCTCTCAAAAACCTGCAACAACACTCCGACACAAACTCTCAAAAACCTGCAACAACACTCCGAATCAAACTCTCAAAAACCTGCAACACAGCTCAGACTCAAGCTCTCAAAAACCTGCAACAACTCAAACTTGTTCTCCATCAACATCTTCATCATCTACAACAGCTTCGGTCTCATCTTCACCATTATATACTTCATCTTCTTCTACATTTATTACAAAGTAACAATGTTAATACACAATTTAAGCTTTTACAACTTTTAAATACAACCTTTAAAACATAATGTACATACCTCCTTCATAAGATTCAAAACCCTTTAGCCAATTGCGACAGCATATAAGTGCTTGAACATTTTTAGGCAGAAGACGGCTTCTATATTTGTTAAGAACACTAGTACCAATACTGAAAGAAGATTCTGAAGCTACAGTGGAGATAGGAATGCTAAGAAGATCACATGCCATGGAAGCCAGTTCTCCAAACCGTGAAGAGTTATCTTTCCAATATTTTAGAACATCCAAACTCTCAAGACCATTCATTTCTAATGCAGGTTCATCTAAGTACATATCCAAAGATGACTTTCCATTGACAACAACATTTGCTTTGCGAAAGGCAAAGAAATCCTATCAGCAGAACAAAACATAATCCTTTTTGCAATATTTGCACACAACTCTTTCTTCACTAATACCCAAGCTGTTAACCTTCTTTATCACTGAGAAATGATCTCATACTTCTGAGTACTGCTTTCTTTTTTTTTTGGTTCTGATGACCTTCCCTTGTCAGCATCTTCATCAACATTAATACATCCCTCATCATCATTAGCATCTTCGTCAAGATCATCATCATCAGCAACCTCAAAGACTTTTATTTTCTGAGTTTTCTGAGTTTTAGGTGCTTCTGGTTCATAACTCACTTTCTGTTTCTGTTTCTGCTTCTTAGATGCTTCTGGTGCAGCACTCACTTTTTTTCTTTGCTTTGCAGATATTTTTGATCCGTTAAACGATCTGCTCTCATGTTCAGCATTTGCAGCATTGATAAATCTCTGAGATTCCAGGTCTACTGATCTCTGTTCATATGAGTCTTGCGACTCTTGTGACTCCTATCAAAACAAAAATAAAAAAATTCTATTACTAAAACATAATTTGAAACATGAACAGATCGTTTATCAATCATACATGAACAAAACTGCAACTTAGAACACTAAACTGAAAAATCAAATGTTAGAACACTAAAACTGAAAAATCAAAAGTTCAAAACTGAATGCAATCAAAGGTCAAGGATACATAAACCTTCAACTTAGAACACTAAACTGAAAAACCAAAAGTTCAAAACACTAAACCTGCATAAACCTGCAACTTAGAACACAAAACCTGAAAAATCAAAAGTTCAAAACAGAATGCAATTAAAGGTCAAAGATACATAAACCTGCAACTTAGAACACATTTAACGGAAAAATCAAAAGTTCAAAACACTAAACCTGCATAAACCTGCAACTTAGAACACTAAAATGAAAAATTAAAAGTTCAAAATAGAATGCAATCAAAGGTCAGGGATAAGTATGAAACATTACCATTACAGATATGTTCAGATGTGTATGGCTTCAGCTTCCAAGCCCCCAATGATACTCACAGTTCACAAACGAAAATTCTCACCTCTATGTTTGAGTCGTAAGTCGTAAAAAATAAAAAGACTTTTCAGTTTCCTTGTTAAACAATGAAAACACTCTTAATTTAGGGTTTTCGATTATAAGTTTTATTCTAAAACCTTTACAAACTCTAAGTGAAACAGAAGGTTCAAAGTTCAAAGAAAGGTTTCAGACTTTGACGGGTCGACCCGCAAACCCGCAATCCGCAACGGGTTAGCCCGCTCCAACCCGCGACCCGTGATGGACTAATCCGCTAGGCCCGATATTTCATGGACACAAAAAATGATGTCCAAGCCCGCCCCACCATGATACTTACAGGAGAAGACAAGATTTGTTTTTCTTCTCAGGAAAGAATCAAGACAAAGGGGATTTTGTGAGTTGGACCAAATGAAGCAAAAGGTGGAGTTTGTTGTGGAGTTCTCTCAAGACCCTTGACGGAAAAGATAAGTGCACTTTGGTGACATAGATGGCCAAATCAATTATTTTAAACCACTCTGCAAGTCTCTGAAACCAGGGTGTCACAATTCACCCCACTAACAGTTCGCAACGTCCACGTTGCGCACCAAGACCTTCACCCCCGACGGTTCGAGTCCACTCGTCTCCACACTCGTCTGGGTTTGGCTCTGATACCACTTGTAACTCCCTGACCACCACCTCTTAGTGGGCCCCAGTTTTAATCCTAGTCCATGGGCCTACCTTCTTTAATGGGCCTCACGACCTCTCACTAAGCATGTGGGCCCATCCATATCTGACTGCCTGTTTGATACGTCTAGGAGGATTTAAAGACTTGTTACCGTCCCTAGAAACCACCACATGATCTTTTCATCAGAAAACTCCAGCATAAGCACGCTTAACTGTGGAGTTCTCTCAGGACGCTTGACCGAAAAGATAAGTGCACTTTGGTGACATAGGTGGCCAAATCAATTCTTTTAAACCTCTCCGCAAGTCTCTGAAATCGGGGTGTCACAAAGACCATCAAGGAAGAGGAGAAACACCGAAAGTTTTGTCAAGTAATTCATGTTGGAAATAGTCATTAAACACAAGAAGGGTCATCAAGTCGATATAATTGCTCGAATATGTGCATGTAGGAGGTGAAGTATGACAAGTATCCTTGCCGCCATGCCTTGCGTGTAATATTGTATAAGAAGTTTAAGCCTGAGGACTATGTCTCCAACTGGTATTTGAAATCTACATGGCGCAAACAATATATTGGTCCAATCAATGTAGTTAATGGAATGAATTTTGGAGAAGGTCAGATGAGTGTATGATTCAGGCCTCTCCAAGAGAAACATCTCAAGGTGCCAAAAAGAAGCAAAAAAAAAGAATAAAGGGAAAGAATGAGTGTTCGAAGAAAGAGAAGCGAGTAGAAGAACCTCCACTGAAGAAGACAAAGATTATAAGAGAAGAAAGGGAAGTTCATTGTGGACGGTGTGGTTTAGCAAGACATAACACCAGAAGTTGTCCTAATGTTGGGCTCCCGGTTTACAGGCCAAAGATGCAATCTAAAAGTGTTAGTGAGTCTGGTCACGGGGAAGGAGCTAGCCAACCAAGTCTATCGTCACAATTGATTAAGGTCAAAACGTTTTTGTTTTAAGTTTAGATTTGCTTTTTCTAAACATTCTTTAAAAGTGTCTTTCGTGAAGATTATGCAGGGTTTTATAAGGCGGGGTAAAGACAATTAATGTAACAGTTTTGGGGTAGGTTTTGTTATAATATTGAGAGAAGAAGAAACAGAGTATTGAACTTGGATTTGGTATGATTTGATAGGATTTTAATATTTTAGAATTTTGAAATATTTGATTGAGTTTTTAGGAGATTCAATTAGTTTTTAAGGGTTTTATATTTAAAATACAAGAAAATGAATGTGATTATATAAAACTTTGTTATTAACCTTTGGATGATTTTAGAATATTTTATAACACAAAAAAAGTAAACTTTTTGTCAATAAAAGACACGATTACTTTTTGTAAAGTTTATGTTAATAACAGATCAAAAATACCACAAGATTACTTTGCTAACAAAATCACACTTTGCTATTGAAATAGTATACAACAGCACGTAATATTTCAAACGAGATCACACTTTATACAATAGTATATTTTTTAATAGCAAACGAGATTATACTTTATACAATAGTATATTTTAATAATCCACATATCAAAAGCTCTCTTATCCTAGAGGATTATTGTATTGATTAGGATCCTTTCAATAATCTACGGATCAAAGGCTCTCTTATCCTATTATATAAAGTGTGATCTCGACATCTCGTTTATTCTCTAAAATAAACACAGGCTCTTATCTTAGTACTCTCTAAATTAATTCACAGAAAGGACGAAGTGTTTATTCTTTTTGTATTGAACATATGGGGAAATTGCAATACAAAAACAAACCGAGCTAAGTGTTGAGATTAACCTTCAACAAAGAGAAAGGAGTTAAGTGAGAAGAAGATGAAGAAAAGAAGCACAAGGTGAAGAAGATGACAAAACATAGTCTATAAGAGCCTAACAAGAACAGTAGAAAGGTTGCAGCAACCAAGTAATAAAATCCACATTATCCGTGTTAAAAGGAGAAACCATTGTACAATGTCTTGGGCAGACCCGCTTTCTTGTATCCACACAACAAGAGTATCTCAAAGTTTGAACCTTTGTAATACTTATCCATAATGAAGCGATTGACAAGAAAATATCACTTCTAGCTTACCTCACAGCTTTATCCCTATGGGGAGAAGAAAGCGATTGACAAGAAAATATCAAAAACGAATGCAGTGCCAATACTTTGGCTTAGACCAATCCATGTCTTTTATTTACAAAATAGTTTCCTTTTGTTTCTTTCCTCATACACACAAAATCTATAACAAGAAGAAAAGAATCAAGATGTAATGTTCCAGCTAAATCCTCAAAACCGATTACGGTAAAACGAATATTATCACCTACAATTGTCTCCTTGTAAGGTGTAGTAAAAAATTGAATAATAAATCTTCTTCTGTCCCTAATTTTGATTGAAAAGGTCACAAGGCTTACCTCTCAGATTGTTAATCTTAGATCCCTCCCCAATCCAAGAACTGCTTCACTTCATCATAAAATAATCCATCTCTTCCACAATGGGTAAGAAGCCAATCCAACAGATGTAGTCAGCATGTGCCCTCCAAAGTATAACCAAACTCAATTATCCATCAACAGGTTTTTCTAGATGATGAACTCAGATATTTAGGTCTTTGGAACGTTGGTGTTTTTATTGCCGTTTGTTTTAGGTCATTGGAAACTTGTTTAAAACAGCTTGTTATTTCTGTTAAACATACTTTTAACATGAGCACCTAGATCTTAAACAACTATATTAATCACATAATAGAATCACATAATAGAATCATAAAGAGGATTAAAGTAATACCTCCACTCATTGTAGAAATAATGCTTCATTGAATGGTTTTTTCTTCTTCAATGGCTTGAAAACTTGAAAAGAAACTCTTAGATGATCTTTAGGTGGAAGATAAGGTTTCTCTCCTTTTTCCTATAAACTCTTTTCTTTATGTGTTGTTTTGTTTTTGTAATGATTTGTGATGGGGCAAACCATCTATTTATAGGAGGGAAGAGGATCTTACTTCTCATAAGGGTTTTGTCTTCTAATTTAATCTCAACCATCCATACTAGAGATGAAGACAGTGGTGACAAGTGTGAGAACAAGTATCTAGCATTGCTTCAAACACAAAATGCAACTTCACACTTGTCCTCTTATATAAGTTTTAGTATGACATGTAGCTTAGCACTTATCTTTATAAGCATAAACATGACATACAGCTTAATACATGTCCTTTTGGTTCCCAAATGATTAAAAAACAAAATATAACAAATCCAATTAAATAACCTACTAACTATAAAACCACATACACCGATAAAAAATAATTATTTTTTTACAATTTCCTCCCATTTTAAGAATTTGGAACTGTGTTTTATGTTTGGCTTGTCATTGCTTCTGGTTTGTGATGTTTTGTAAAAACCATCTATTGTCTACCTCAACTCTTATCTCGTTATCTACTAACAACATGCTTGATGGATTCGTCAGTCGTTGGAGAAGTGACACCCAAACTACTGTTTTCGAGAATTTGAAGAAAAACGAGACGACATGTTTGATGTTTTATTGTTTTTTTCAATTGGTCATAGTTCAATAACGACGTTTGATGTTGTCTTCTGGGGTTTATAGTTCTCGAGTCAACAAAAAATAGTCTAAAACGTTGTCACCTGAGTCCCTGACGCGTGGCATTCATGTCACTGGGTTTAACTGTAATTTAGCGCTGGTAGAGCTCATGTACGTATGGTTTAACACAAAAATATTAAGTTTAGGTTGTGAATTTAAGTTTTTGCTAAGTGAGGGAATGATTTTAGCACAGTGCTACAGACCATTACAGCTTTTCAATGTCCAATGTCTTGAGTGTAAGTAGCGTTTCCTCTATGGTCTAGCTTGAACACCATTACAGCTTTTGTTCTCATGTTCTTTCCAGAGGCCTTCTTAAACCACTTGACCAAGAAAGTTTCATCGGTTGATTCTAACTCCACCAACAATACACTCGTGCTGCAAGATTCCAGAAGCTGGCGTTGGGTCTTGGTCCGCTCAGGAAGGTTGCGGAACCGCAAACTCTGAGTTTTTAGCTTGTGTGTGGAGATCCCATGATCCGATGACGTGCCCTCCAGATCCAGGAATACGAAGCATGTTGTCTTTCTTGGAAAACATGACTTGCGATGAGTAGAAGCAAGGGTTTGCGATTCTAACGTTGGTCCACCCAGAGTTACTTTGAGCAGGCTTGAAAAAGCTTATTTGGGGCCCCAAAAACTTGACAGCCACAACATAGTCCTCCTCATCAAGTGGAGAAGATGAGGACACGTTGGTGACAATTTGAGTTTGGCAACGAGGTAAAGTTACCAAAGAAGGCGACGAAAAGTGTTTTGGTTCTCCTGACTCCCAACAAGAATGAATGAAACCCAAGATTCCATCGTGATTGAAAGTAGCTAACCAGCAAGTGTAAGGATGCCACATAATTTCATATTGATCGTCCACAGGCACCTTCTTCTTTGCCAAACAAGTGTGGCGACCTTTAGTAACATGAGGGGAAGATGAGAGACGATTACAAGGAAGTTGCAGTGAGGAAGATAAGTAACGATTAGAGAGAAAATGAGAGGATCTCATCAACGCAGGTTTGCCTTGGCACAACATCGAACCCTGGTTGAGAAACAGAGACATGATGAATGAATAATGAAAGATCTTAGCGAGAGGCAAAGAGATTTGTGAAAATGAAAACCCTAATTGAAGAATCGGTAGTGAATAGTGATGTTCATTTTATTAAGCATGTACCCGTTCCCCATTGCTATGTTAGCTCACTTATAAGTGTTAAAGCAAAATAAGCTAAAATGTTCAATACTTGTTTGACTTATGCGCATATCACGAATTAACGAGCAATAATATACCTCTTGCTTCATAGGTGAAAGTGTCATCTGTAAACCTTGGTTCAGGATCGGCTTTGTCGCCATACTCTCGTTCCTAGTCCCGAAAAATCATGACAGAACATCACCATATTAAATTACTTAGAGAGTACATGAGAAAAGAGACATGCATAACAGCTTTATGCATAAGTTTTGAAATTTCATGGATAGCAAAAAAGAAGCACGCAAACATCTCAAGGAAACATCTATATCCTACCTCTTTCACGTTGTTGTAACACAGGTGGAGAAGACATATATATATTATTATTCTTTCATACGAGAAGACCACATCATGCCAGAGACAAAAGAAACAGGTTCTTAGATAGTTACATGTCTTAACCTGAAATCTAAAAGAACATAAACCCGAAAATGAGATCATTGTACTTGCAGTCTAGATGCTTAGCAAAACTGGTTACATAAAAGCATTGCTTTAGCCAAAATTCACATCACATCAAACAAAATATTTGCATCACAATCACTGAAGCTAAACCAAAATACCTGTTGTTTTCGTTTTCTAATTGTCCTAGCTCCAAGTAAGCAAATAAGCAATCCACAGAAATATAGAACATTTATGATGAATTACACTAAGTTTTCAAATTTTTCAAACCAAAATATAAATCCTTGAGAAATATAGAACATTTTTTTTTTCTGTTTTAGCTTCTAAATTTTAGTGAAGTTACTTAAATATTGATTTTCTTAATAAATAAGACTTCAAAGAAATTTCAATCCAATTTTTGATATCTCAACTTCATCGCCTAAGCGAATAAGTTCACCTTCACGCTTTAGAATTGAGTCGACGTTGTTGTTATTGTTGTGGAGATAAACCCTCAAATTTATCAACATGACCACCATAAACTCCCTTTCCCTTGCTGCTACTTTTGCTTGACCACCAAGGTACTTCTTTGCAAAGCTCCTACTTTTGGTTAAAGTGTTCCATTTTTTGCATGTAGATCGGATTCTTCCCAGAGATATCAACGGAGTTCTACAGAGCAGCTCCTCCGACAAATCCCTTGGAAGATTTGATATATTCTTCATTCAACTAGGATCGATGTAACGCAAAATCAAAAACCAAAAAAAGCACCTTATATAGATGCAAGAAGAAACCCTTGAAAGGAAAGGATTTGATGACGGAACCAAAAACTACCCCAGAAAGCTTAATCAGGTCATGTTAATTGGACTTAAAATCCCACAAACCCAATCCAGTTATGTACTAAATTGGAATAAATATTAATCCACGACTAGCAAAATAAAAGTCGCTTGAATCAAAGTTCGAACTCAATAGGGTCACACCCTCTCAAAGACAATTCCATTAGTTCCGTTAATCGAGAAGCACTAGAACGAATCCATAACGTACTCTCAAGGTACAATCTGATATCAACCCAAGTACCTAACTGATTATTACAAATGTTATTGTTTATTTGTCTTTGATCATTGATCATTGCTCTGTGTTTTTTTGGTAGATGACTTGTGTGGATGATAAGTCACTGCAACACTTTTAGAGCTTTCTTTCTGGTTTCGTCTCCGAATAGAAACTAGTTTTGTGTGGATGGGTAAGTCACTGCAACAGTTTATGTGTTGGCTAAATAGAGTATAAGAACTCTTTTCATGTGTTTGACTAGAACTAGTTTTGTCTGTTGTTTTAAGATCCTTGTCAAATTTCTTATTTTTCTTAAAGATAGTGCTCCATCCAAGTGATAAACAATTACAACGTTCTTTTTTATTTTCTTTTTACCGATACATTTAAGTAAAGAGAGGTTAAATTTTTTTTTATATATATTTCTCCTTTATAAATAGTTTCTGAGAAACAAGAAATCTCTAAGGAAAGGTTAGAAATAAGTCTTGTAATTCATTTTGATGAGCTTCAACATGTCTTTTAAGGTGAAGCTTGGTTATATGTAGAGACAACCAGTTCTCGCAAAATCTAATCTATCTCATCAATCCATCTTTTGGTGGAATGAATGAATACACATATGAGAGATCAGAGGGAATTGAGATGTAACAAGCATATGTGTGCTATTCATGGATTAATTCTCTTATATACGTTATGATCTATAGGTGTAACTCATTGATGATAGTAGATTTCTGGAGATTGTTTCCAGCGAGATGTGTATGCTAAGCATATAAAAGATTGGTTGCCAAGCTCTTTAAAAATTTCCCAGTCTCTGGAAGTTTTATTAATTTCACATAATCACATTAATTAAATGATGAATCTTATCAAACCGAGAGTTATGTCTAGGTTAATTCTGATTTTGCGGACAATGTATGTAGCTCATCTATATTAATATTTTTTAAGTATATTTTGTGTTATGCTCTTTTAGTTTTTCTTATTTAAATTTTTATTTATAACATTAACCCCTCAAGAAGTTCCAAAAATAACATTACTTCAGATTTTGTTTCCTAAAATTTTTACATTTCATTCTAACTAAAAAAATTACAGGAAAATTAATATGGAAACAAAATTATATATTTAATCACACCTTTTATCTATGAATCATTTGCAAACATAGAAAACAATAATTTGGTTCTCATTTTGTTTTCCAATATATGTGAGTTTTGATTCTTAACGTAAGAAGAATTTTGATTCACATTTATTTAAATATTATAATTAACATATATAAACTGAATAAAATTTTAAAATATTATGAATATGTAAAATTTAAAAAGTTTTCAATACAGTATGATATGGTTATATAATAGATGAGTTGTAAAGAGGATATGTTTGAATTAATAAAATATTATTAAATTTGTGCTAACACGGGTTAAATCCTCATTTAATTATTTTTCAACACTATTAATATTAGAATGTTTGACATATAAAATCAGTTTGATTTAACTAAGATTGTGTAAATAATTAAATAATTAGGAACAGTTTGACTTAATCATAGCGTATAATAATTTATTATGTATTTAGATCCCTTATTTTTTTGTTATAATAATTAAAAATCAAAATAGAATCTCAAACACTAAACAAAACAAACTAAATATAACAAATAAATGGTCATGAAGTATATTACGGGTTAAAAAATTAGTAAAAATATTTTGCCGTACAAACAGCTGGAAAAATTAGTTGTAGCTCTATTTACAAAACATCCAATATTTAACAAACAAATACAACATAAAATATAAATAATAATAAAATTATATGCACGCGATGTAACGCGGATTAAAATCTAGTTAATTAACAAAAACTCACAACAATATATAGTATCGAATAGTCTATCATATGATATTTATATCACAGTCTTTTTGACATCCCCTATATAATAAAACGGAAGTACACAACATCATTTTGTAGATTATATAATTTTAATAAGTTGGTTACAAATAGATTATAGATTAAGTTTTATATTATTTGTATAGTCTCGATTTATTGTTTCCCAAAATCTTAAAGAGAATATTCTAAAGAATCATTTGATATCATCTAACTTACCATACTAATTTTTTTTATTAAATTTTTCATCAAATAAAATCCTTTGATATCTAACTTAACATATTAAATTATTAATTATTATTATATTTCACCTCTCATTTTTATATATGAGTCTATTTTGTGAATCAAATAAATTATCATATTATTTATTATAATTAAAAAATAGTTTTATTTCCGGATATACCATAAGTTGATTTTTTAAAAACAAATATAAATGATTCAATCTATAAAATATTCAGTTTTTATTAATATTATTCTTTAAAAATAATATCTATTGAATTAAAAAATTTACTGAGTAACGGGTCAATATTTGAATATTTAAATTCAATTTCATACATTTTTGGTGAATTTTATAATTTTATATAATATAATAAACTTTAAATAATTTATTTTGAAATATTTTTAAAATATTAAAACTTGATATTAAAGTTAGAAACTATAAACACTCTAAATTGTTTTGTTATAGCAACGTCAATAATATGTCACTATAACATGAAAGAATTTTAAAAAACCAAATTNAAACAAATACAACATAAAATATAAATAATAATAAAATTATATGCACGCGATGTAACGCGGATTAAAATCTAGTTAATTAACAAAAACTCACAACAATATATAGTATCGAATAGTCTATCATATGATATTTATATCACAGTCTTTTTGACATCCCCTATATAATAAAACGGAAGTACACAACATCATTTTGTAGATTATATAATTTTAATAAGTTGGTTACAAATAGATTATAGATTAAGTTTTATATTATTTGTATAGTCTCGATTTATTGTTTCCCAAAATCTTAAAGAGAATATTCTAAAGAATCATTTGATATCATCTAACTTACCATACTAATTTTTTTTATTAAATTTTTCATCAAATAAAATCCTTTGATATCTAACTTAACATATTAATTTGTTAATTATTATTATACTTCACCTCTCATTTTTATATATGAGTCTATTTTGTGAAACAAATAAATTATCATATTATTTATTATAATTAAAAAATAGTTTTATTTCCGGATATACCATAAGTTGAATTTTTAAAAACAAATATAAATGATTCAATCTATAAAATATTCAATTTTTATTAATATTATTCTTTAAAAATAATATCTATTGAATTAAAAAATTTACTGAGTAACGGGTCAAAATTTGAATATTTAAATTCAATTTCATACTTTTTTGTTGAATTTTATAATTTTATATAATATAATAAACTTTAAATAATTTATTTTGAAATATTTTTAAAATATTAAAACTTGATATTAAAGTTAGAAACTATAAACACTCTAAATTGTTTTGTTATAGCAACGTCAATAATATGTCACTATAACATGAAAGAATTTTAAAAAACCAAATTTATTAAAACAAAAAGTATAATAATATATTAAATTACTCATAATATAATAACTCGCTTTTTAAAAACCAAATTCACAAAATTATGTCTTATAATGACATTCAAGTCATGAGGTAGAATATACATTGTTGAAATAACTTTACGTACATAAACTAATACAACATATTAAAATTTTATTTTAAAATAGAAAATATACAAAATTTTGTATAAAATAAAATTTAACTAGTGTTATAGCACGAGTACTTATCTAGAATCATTAACAATATAAAACTTATAAAATAAGTATANTTAAAAATAATATCTATTGAATTAAAAAATTTACTGAGTAACGGGTCAATATTTGAATATTTAAATTCAATTTCATACATTTTTGGNCAAAAAAACTTTTAAAAATAATCACATAAATTATATTTTATAAAAAAATTACAATGTAAATAAAATGAATTTCAACTCGTGCTCTTAATCTAGTATTATTGAAGGACGGTGATTGTTGTCGGTATGCCATTTTCGGATGTGTAACGCAAAAAACTTTAAACATATCTTTTTCATATACTAGAAAAAAACTATAGACAGTAGTAATGTATATGAAAAAAAATCATTTTCAAACTTCCATATAAGGTTTACAATTTCCATAAACAGTTGAAAACCACAAACAGTTGAAAACCACAAACAGTTAAACATTGTGTTTTTATTTGCTAAATCTGGCTATACTATACTTGCATTTTGGTTTGCGAAATCTTTCATCAAATTCACGTAGTTGACCTTGTGTCATATGGTTTAACGACGCTGATGATCGATCATGGATGCGATGTAACAGAATCATTATTGGAAACGAAACTATCGGATTTACAACTATTATTTACCAATTTACCAAAGACGAAAAAAAATATATTATAAATTCAAAACTAACAACTAACTTCAAAAACAATAATTTTTTTATAAAGAAAAGCAAATTGACTCACATACTTGCAAAAAAAGGCAAATTAACAAAATTTTAGCTAAGAAGACCCTTAAATTTATAGTTTTTAGCCAAAACAATTTTACAGTTATTAGCTAAAAAGGCATCTTACATATAAAGTAAACAAAATTTTAGCTTAAAAGACCTTCAATTGTTTAGACCCAAATCAGTGGGTTAAGTTACTTGTCGTGTTAACAAAATTTTAGCAAAAAACTCCTTCTATGAATACTTTTTTTGCAACTGTCAGTGGCAACCTATATATAATACAGAAGCAACCTAGTCTTATTCCTCCTTCGTCTAGATACACTTCACACCTGCCGTCAAAATAATTTTTGTCTTTGCAAGCTTTATTACATTTTTTGTCACCATAAAGTCTATATTTTGTACAAGTGCCACGCGCGAAAGGGGCTTGGTAAGTGGAACATGCTCCTAATCAATCAGTGAATGATATGTAAGAAATATCTGAATATTTCTGATCAAACTAAATCCATAATTTTCGTTTTAATTAGCTTAATTAACAACCAACAGTTCTCTAATAGAAAACTCATTAATCATTTAGTTTTGATCAATTAGATCTAACACATATTATAATTCTCTTCTTGCCTCGAATTTTGTTTTCATCCTTAATTTACATAGTGATGCTTAAATGTATAATGGATCATGATATTCATCATACACCCTATACATTATAAAGGAGAGAAGGATACAAATGTAATTAATACTTATCAAAACCCTATTGTATGGACACTATATATATTGTACATTCACTAATGAATAAGAAAAGTTCATTCTTAATATGGTATCAGAGCAGTAAAAGTTTAAAAACCTAAATTTTTTTTTCTCTCGGCCGCCGCTTCTCTTCTTTATCTTCTTCTCTTGTCATTCTCTTTCTCTCTTCTTTTGTCGATCATGTCCGCAACTTCCAAAATTGTTGCACCCGCTGATGCGTCATCCCTCGTTAACGTTAACATGTCAAACGTTACGAAGCTCACTTCCACAAACTTTCTGATGTGGAAACGTCAAGTTCATGCCTTGTGCAATGGCTATGATCTCGCCGGCTATCTTGATGGTTCGACGACCGCCCCTGATGCTACTCTTACCACCGAAGGTACCACCACCGCTAACCCTGCCTATAAACATTGGCAACGGCAAGATCAGCTCCTCCTTTATAGTCTTCTTGGTGCCAGCCTCTTCTCTCCAAAGCCAACACGTCGGCTGAGATCTGGAGCACTCTTACCAACACCTACGCTCAACCGAGTAGAGGTCACATTCTTCAGATCCGTGAGCAGCTGAAACAATGGAAGAAAGGTGCTAAATCTATTGAAGACTACTTCAATGGCTTCACCACACGCTTTGATCAACTGGCGTTGCTTGCTAGTCCCATACCTCATGAATATCAAATCGATTACATCCTTTGTGGTCTTCCTGATGAGTACAAACAAGTTACTGATCAGATCGCCGAAAGTGACACACCACCGTCGCTCACCGTTCTCCATGAGAAACTCATCAACCAAGAGCTGAAAATTCAGACGTTGCTCACCGCCTCTTCATCCATTCCGGCTTCGGCTAATCTTGCTTCCCATAGAGGTCACAACACTCGGGGTCCTCAACAATCACGTGGGAACAATACCATGTCTCAACCACGTAACCAGTTTCATTCTCGTCCAATCTCACGTGGTCGTGGTTATCAGGGTCGTTGCCAGATCTGTGGCGTTCAAGTTCACAGCGCAAGGTGGTGTTCTCAACTGCAGTCCTCTGGTCGTGGTTACTCTCATTCTAGCGGTGGATATCAGGCTGCTTCACCACCTATGTGGCAGCCACAAGCTAACTTTGCGGCTACTCCGTCTTACAACCCGACTCCATGGATCCTCGATAGTGGAGCTACACACCATCTGACTTCTGATCTCTCCAATCTCTCTTTACATCAGCCGTATAATGGTGGTGAAGAGGTCAAAATAGTTGATGGTTCGGGTATTCCCATAACAAAAATGGGTTCTGGTTTGCTCCCCACTCCATCTCGCTCTCTTAAACTTCAAGATATATTATATGTCCCTGATGTTTTCAAAAATCTAATCTCGGTGTATCGATTGTGCAATGCTAATCAAGTTTCTGTGCACTTCTATCCTGCGTCCTTTCAGGTGAAGGATCTCAGCACGGGGGTCCAATTACTCCAAGGCAGGACTAGGAATGAGTTATATGAGTGGCCGGTTACAAAAGCAACCATTTCCGCATTCTCCGCATCACCATCACCAAAAACCGACCTCTCATCATGGCATTCCAGACTTGGGCATCCTACTATCTCCACTTTAAAAGCTATTGTTACAAATTTTTCTTTACCACTCTCAAACACTTCACAAAAACAATTGTCGTGTTCCGACTGTTTAATCAATGAGAGCCACAAACTCCCTTTTTCTACAAATACAATCACCTCCACACACCCTCTTGAATATCTTTACTCCGATGTGTGGACATCTCCTCTTTTCTCTATTGATCATTTCAAATACTATCTTGTTATTGTTGATCATTACACAAGATATACGTGGTTATATCCCTTGAAACAGAAATCTCAAGTAAAAGAGGTTTTTATAGCTTTTAAAGCCTTGGTGGAAAATCGTTTTCAATGTCGAATCAGAACGTTATATACGGATAACAGCGGTGAATTCCTTGCGTTACGGTCTTTTTTGGCTGCTAGTGGTATATCACATTTGACGTCACCGCCACACACACCAGAACACAACGGTACTGCTCAACGGAAACATCGTCACATTGTGGAGACGGGTCTTTCACTCCTTAGTCATGCATCGGTACCGAAGACGTATTGGTCATATGCATTTGCCACAGCAACCTATCTTATCAACCGCATGCTTACGGATGTTCTGCATGGTATGTCTCTGTATGCTAAACTATTCAACCAATCACCAAATTACTTCAAGTTGCGTGTGTTTGGCTGTACGTGTTTTCCATGGCTCCGGCCGTATCAGACAAAAAAACTTGACGATCGTTCTACACCGTGTGTTTTTATTGGGTACTCACTTACCCAAAGTGCATATTTATGCATGGACCTCACAACCGGCCGAGTGTATACATCTCGTCACGTTCAGTTCATTGAAACGAACTTCCCGTTTCGCGTGTCGTCACAACCACCGCTGTCATCTGACTCCGCTGCCTCACATGCGCTGCATGCACCGGTCAGTTATGTGCCCTCGCCACTCACTCATTCCTCCTCCATGCCGTGCTCAGATCCTCACCCCGGTCCACTCTCCTCGACACAACAATCTCTGGGCGTCCCTGCATCTCCGTCGTCTCCTCAGTCCTAGCGTGCTCCACCATCACAGGTAAATTCGCCTAACACTTTATCGCTTGAATTGCAGCCATCATCGTCCAATTCTCCACAATTTTATTCACTCTCAAATCCAACACATAGCCCAACAACACCAGGCCTAAATATTTCTCACACCTCCACTCCACCAAATTCAACCTCTACTACACATTCTAGCCCAATTTTGAAAAGTCCAAGTCCATTACCCTCAAATCCTTCTTCGTCCACGTCCTCATCTTCTTCCTCGCATCCACCATCGCTAAACACTTCCTCCATTGCATCTCACCAAAATTCCACACCCGCTACTCCATCCCCCTCACCACAACCTCAAATTGTCCAACAACCATCTCCTCCACAAAATATCCATCCTATGCAAACAAGAGCCAAAAACAACATATCTAAACCAAAACAAAAGCTTAATCTATTGGCGGAAAAATCTCCGATGATACCCACTACTATGGCTCAAGCGCTTAAAGACCTGAATTTCCGAAAGGCGATGGTTGAGGAGATCAACGCACAGATGCGGCATCGCACATGGGATCTGGAAGAGCTTGACCCTTCGCAGCACGTTATACCATGTAAGTGGATTTGTACTCTCAAGTATCGTCCTAACGGTTCAATTGAAAGGTACAAGGCAAGGCTAGTTGCTCGCGGTTTTGCTCAATTGTATGGCCTAGACTACTCAGAAACGTTTAGTCCGGTCATCAAATCGACGACAGTCCGGCTGGTACTTGAGGTTGCGGTTAAACGAGATTGGAGCATTTATCAGGTTGACATCAATAACGCGTTTCTTAAAGGTACACTCACTGAAACAATGTATGTCTCACAACCACCGGGCTTTGTGGACCGTGACCGTCGTCATCATGTATGTCGCCTTCAGAAAGCTCTATACGGTTTGAAACAAGCTCCTCGCGCTTGGTATCAGGAGTTGCGTAATTTCCTCATACAACTAGGCTTCACAAACTCACTATTTGACACATCGCTGTTCACATACAAACACAACCGGGAATACCTCTACGTATTGGTCTATGTTGATGACATAATCATTGCTGGTCCATCGTCGCTTGTTCAACCGTTCAATGCCTCTCTTGCTTCTCGGTTTTCACTAAAAGATCTTGGTCCACTAAGCTACTTTCTTGGCATTGAGGCAACGCGAACAAAACAAGGGTTACATTTGATGCAGCGTAAGTATGTCACAGATTTGTTAGCACGCACAAACATGCTTGGTGCCAACCGGTCACGACTCCGATGTCACAGTCACCACTAACGTTACACTCCAGGACACCCCTAGCTAATGTCACTACATACCGCATGGTCATTGGGAGTCTTTAGTACATGGCTTTTACCCGTCCATACATTGCATTTGCGGTAAACCATCTATCTCAATATATGCATAAACCAACCACAGATCATTGGCAGGCTGCTAAGAGGATATTACGTTATCTCGTTGGTACCACGTCTCATGGCATTTTCATTCGTTCGGATTGTCCTCTTACTGTTCATGCTTTTTCTGATGCTGATTGGGGGGGGGGTGACAAAGGTGATTGTATTTCGACAAATGCGTATATTGTATACTTTGGGGGGAGTCCGATTTCGTGGTCATCGAAGAAACAAAGGAGTGTCGCAAGATCCTCCACAGAGGCGGAGTACCGTGCTGTGGCCAATACGGCTTCCGAACTTCAGTGGATCTGTTCGCTTCTGTCTGAATTGGTCATCACCTTACCTACGGCACCGGTCATATACTGTGATAACATGGGAGCAACGTATCTTTGTTCCAATCTGGTCTTTCACTCAAGGATGAAACATGTAGCAATTGATTATCACTTCGTGCGTGGCTATATTCAATCTGGTGCACTACGTGTCTCACATGTCTCAACACATGATCAGTTGGCTGATACCTTAACAAAACCTCTACCTCGTCCCCATTTTCACGAACTCGTTTGCAAGATTGGAGTCAAGCCACTGTCTCCATCTTGAGGGGGTGTATCAAGGAGAGAAGGATACAAATATAATTAATACTTATCAAAACCCTATTGTATGGAGACTATATATATTGTACATTCACTAATGAATAAGAAAAGCTCATTCTTAATATACATCACATATATAATTAATATTAATAATCTCGTTGATATTCACTTGCACCACTACTAGCTTGATGTACAATACAGTTTGGATTACTACTCAAAATGATTAGTGGTATAAAGTTGAAACTACGTAACATATATGCAACTTTTCGCAATCCTTTAAATTATGATGAATTACACTAGGTGTTGAAATTTTCAAACAAAATGTTTTGTTGAGAATGTGTTGAGAGTTACACTAGGTGTTGTTGAAAATGATTTGTTGAGAATGTGTGTGCTGGATTGGGGTGGTCATTGGGCTGATCATTTGAACCTCGTAGAGTTTGCTTACAACAACAGTTATCAAGTGAGTATTTGTATGACTCCTTATAAGGCGTTGTATGGGAGGCCATGTAGCACACCTTTATGTTGGACTCAGATGGGGGAGAGGAGCATATTGAATGCGAGTTTTGTTCAGGTTCTCAAGCTGAACATGAGAGAGGCTCAGGATCGGCAGAAGAGTTATGCTGATCAGAGGATAAAGGTCATTGAGTTTTAGGTGGATGACAGAGTGTACCTCAAGATGGCCATATTACGGGGTCCGAACAGGTCATTTTCAGAGACTAAGTTGAGTCTGAAGTATATGGGTCCTTTCAAGATTGTGAAGCAGCTGGGACCGGTTGCATACAAGTTAGAGTTGCCTGCGTTTATGCATGCGTTCCACAAAGTCTTCCATGTGTCGATGCTGAGGTTGTGTCTTCACAAGGATGATGAGTTGTTGGCTAAGATTCCTGTAGATATTCAGCCCAACATGACTCTTAAGACGAGACCGGTGAGGGTACTCGAGAGGCGGATCAAGGAAGTTCGGCGGAAGAAGATTCCTTTGATGAGAGTCCAGCGGGATTGTGATTGTGTGTTAAAGGAGATTTGGGAGCCAGAGGCGAGGATGAAGGCAAGGTTCAAGAAGTGGTTTGAGAAGTAAGTCGACGCTTGAGCTTGCCTAACCTTGGTTCCAGTGTCGTGGTGGTTTGAAGACCGTGGCTGGAGCGGATGGAGTATTCCAGCCCATCTCTCTTGATACTTGGTCGCTTAAGGGTGGTTGGTTGTGCGACTAAGTACCAAGACGAGGTGGTGCTCGGGATACGGGTCATTGAGTCGGTGCTATTGTATCTTATTTTTTTTATGTATTTTCATTGAGGTTGTAACAATTATGACATTTTTAAGATTAATAAGATGAAGGGAAATAGCTCGGGTTTCTATAATTGGAAGTTTTCATAAATAGAAATTTTCTTAAAAAGAAGGTTTCCATTAGAATGGTTCTAAAAATGGAAAGTTTTTGTGGAAAGTGTGGGGATCTTCGTGATGATCCTGCGGGATGTGTGCCTGGGTGGCGGTCTTTGTGGCGTTTAGTTTCATGGAATGGAGTGGTCTTGGTGACGCTTTTTCCTTGATAGGAGTCTTAGTGACGTTTTGTACCGTGACAGTGGTCTTGGTGACAGAGATCTTGGTGACGCTTGTCAGTGGTAGTATGTCTTAGTGACGTTTTGCACCTGACGTTGGTCTTGGTGACAGATTTCTTGGTGACGCCGGTTAGGGGTAGAGGTCTTGGTGACGCCGGATACCTTGGTGGTGGTCTTAGTGATGTTGGATACCATGGTGGCGGTCCCGATGACGTTTGTGGCCTTAGTAGCGATCGTTTTGGACATTTTTGTGGACTTGGTGGCGGTCCTGCGGTATGTTTGTGTGGTCTTTGTGACATGTTTGGAGTCTTTGTGACGTGGTTAGGGTCTTTGTGACATCTCGGTAGCCTTAGTGGCGAGTGTTGGCCGTAGGACATTGCGATGTTTCTGCGAGAGCCATAAAGGTAGTTTTGGTCAGCGGGGTACTCTGTCAAGCTCAGAATTATTGTTATAGAGATATGAGATCTCGAACAACTCATGAGGGAACAGTTAGGTTCCTGTGTACCGTTATCTCGAAGGACTTTGTGGTCTGAGGGTATAATTGGTATATCAACTTTGGGTGACGATCCGAAGGCACGTTGTAGGGTAATAGCCCGAGAACAAGATTTGACTTCCTGATACCATAGCTTGAAGGCTGAGGCCCGAAGGCAAGTCGGTAAGACTCGAAGGTTGAGACCTAAGAGCGAGAGAGATGCATGAGTTGAGAGCGTATAATGTCAGAGACGCTGGTTATTGGCCAGGTTGAGTCCTCATAGTTAGTCGGAGGAGGTGCAGGCCAAAGTGTTGGTTGCACGAGAGATCCTTGGCTGTTGGTTTAGTGCTAGATTCGAGGTCGATCGAATCCCGGTTTGGGATGTGCATCGATCGATGCTGGTGATGCATTGGTCGATGCAAGGTTAGTTCTCGCAAACGAGTTTAAGTTAAATGTTGCGTTTTGGGGTTAGAGAAACCCTGGAATCGCTTATAAAAGCAGAAACTTGAGGGTTTGGCCGAGTTTGGGCCTTTTTCTGCAGAAAAAGAAAGAGAGAAAGAATTTTTTTGTTGTTCTTGAGAGTTCTTGGAGATCTGAGGTTGTTCCTGTAGAGATCTGTATCTGGGATCGTTGTAGGAGCTTCCTAGGAGTGTTTCTCTTCCTGTTTGAGGTTCAGAATCGTCTGTGACAAAGGTAAGTGCATGACCATGGCTTATCTAAGCTGGAGATTTCTCTGATCTGCTTGTTTATGTGTTGTGTGGCTTGTTAGAACGTTATTTAAGACTTTGTGAAGCTTTCTTGTGGCTTAGAATCGAGTTTGATGGTTGTAGGAACCAAGATCCGGTGAGGAGATTTGGGGAAAAACGATTCTCGGCATGTGCATCGGTCGATGCACTTTGTGCGTCGGTCGATGCAAATGCGAGGACGGCGCGTTTGACCTAGGACCATCGGTCGATGCCATGTGGAGGCGTCGGTTGATGCAATTAGGGATTTCATGCTATGTCGAGCATGTGTTGGTCGATGCAGTGTGCGTGTCGGTCGATGCAACCCCAGTTGGTGTCGGTCAATGCATGGTTGGCGTCGGTCGATGCAGAGTCCTGGTTTGTTGTTGTTTGGTTATTGATTGTTGGTTGATAGTTAGAGATGTCTCTATTGCTTGTGTGTATAGCCCAGTAGATGGGAGGATTGCCTTACTGAGTATTTATTAAATACTCATGCATCTCAATTTGTGTTTGCAGTGCAGGTAAAGGCAAAGTGTGATCGTAGAATCAAGGGTATGAAGAAGAGGATGTTCTAGAGGCTCTGTTGTTTGCTCTGTGTCTTTGTTAGGATGCTTGAGTGGATTTTAGCGGTCTAGAACGGATTATTTTAGGTTCTGGATTGTTATTGGAATGGTATTATGTTATTTCCTTTAATGGTTATTGGTTATTGGATTCATTATTTGTTATCCGTTGTTGTTATTGTTTTGGAGTAGGTTGCTAGTGAGTATGGGATCACTAGATATTAGGATTAAAAAAAAGAAACATGTCGTGTTATTTCAAAAGGTCTCTTAGATTCATATGACGGCTGATTTATAATGTTTGGTGGCTGACTTATAACAAGAAATGAACGTAAAGTAAACTTGTCGTGCATTGTTTCTGCATCTATCTGCACAACTCGACACCCTCTATCATCGGTGTTAAGTACATATTTGTGTTTCTTTACCTAATTACCGGAAACAACAAACACCGGAACTGGATCCATGAAAGTAAATGAAGAAGAATGAGAAAAATTAATAAGAATGAGTGTAATCAAGAAATGAAAAACAAAGAGAAAAACAAGGGAAGAACAAGGTGAAAAAGAAGGTAGAAAACATGTAAATCTTTTATTTTGAACCAGTTGAAGAACAATAATCGAAGGAACGACGTTTCGTATTTCCGGAGAAGATGATGACATTGATATGTGACCGAAGTGGCAAGTCAGCCCCCAAACGGACATGTAAATCAGCCTAATTAAATCAGTCATCAAACAAGATTATAACTCAGCCGCAACATGAATACTATTACAGTAATTAAAAAGCAAAAAGATACTATTATAATAATTAAAAAGCAAAAAAATGGCTGCCAAATTCAGCCGCTTAATGTCATAACTCAGTCGTATCGTCTAATAAATCAGCCGTAACTGAATGATATTCTAGTAATTAATCTTTCGCTACTAAGTCAGCCGTAAAATGGCCGAGTTGTCCGATAAGTCAGCTTATGACGGCTGAGTTATAGTAAATAACCATAACTCGGCCGTAACGACATCTTATAAGTTAGTCGTTGTTCATAACTCAACCAACCAGAAAATGTTATTTCAGCCATGTCGTAGTGATAACTCAGCCAAAATTTTAAAAACTCAACCATCGGTTAAAAAGTCCGCCGTAAGGACGGCTGAGTTATAGCATAATTCAGCCAGATTTCTTTAAGTCAGTCGTAACGCTTGACTGGGTTATGCTCTAAGTCAGCCGCCTGCTCTTACTCAAATGTTTTTTCCATAAATCAGCCGCAACATACTGTAACTCAGCCGTCATTACCTCTGTAACGCGATAAAGCTGAGTTATTTAATACACATCAGCGATTTCTGACGTGACGTCTGACGTGGCAATGACATTTTTGTAATTACGTTTTTTCCTGTAACATAAAACAAGAGCACGTAAGTATTTTGAAAATACCTAAAATATCCTAGTAATAAAAAAAATTATCTGTTCTGATAATATTACCCAATTTTGTAGTACATCTAAGTAAATCTCTCGAAAAAATTGTAAATATCTTTAAAATCAGTCATCCAATATGGTTACGTTTTGCATTTGTATTTAACGACGACCTTTAGGCTTGTCTTTGGTGATGCTGATGCATAACAACAATAAACCGTAGTAGTGACTGACTTGAATATATAGACTTCATCGCCTAAGCTAAATAAGTTTAGCTTTATACATGGTTCAACGTTGTTCTGGAGACTGACTCTCACCAAATAAACCCTAAAACCCAGCATCATGACCAGTTGAGTTGACCACCATAAACTTTTGCTTGACCACAAAGAGACTTCTTT
Source organism: Camelina sativa (assembly GCF_000633955.1). Classification (NCBI taxonomy): domain Eukaryota; kingdom Viridiplantae; phylum Streptophyta; class Magnoliopsida; order Brassicales; family Brassicaceae; genus Camelina; species Camelina sativa. Next base: position 15,524,637 of record NC_025703.1, on the reverse strand, counting down.
GCAAAGCTCCCACATTTGGATAAAGTTGTTCCACTTTTTTGCAAGTAAATCGTACACTACTCAGAGATGTCAACGGAGTTCTACAAAGCACCTTGGAAGACTTGATATCTTCTTCATTCAACGAGGATCGCTGTAGGCAAACAAGTTAGGTTGCACACTCACGGTTTATGAACTAAATTGGAAGATTGTACATGTTGTTATTATACTGTCATATCCACACATGGCAAAATAAGTGATTCTGGCCAAAGTTCTTCTGATTATCTGCGTTTGCACCTTATTGCCAATCAAAATTAACTTTCTCTTTTCTGGCCAAGTTGTCATTTTAAAACTGCCAACATAACTAAAGTTATAACGAAACATATTATTATTGTCTTAGGCTGTTTTAGATTCAAAATGCCGACAAGAGCTACTACTTAACGGTTTCGTTTAAATGGAAAAAAAAAACAACGAGGGTGTAATCAAAGCTCATTCTTTGCTTTTCCTTCGCTGGCTGGTTCCCCGTTCACAGCAACAAGCTCAGTGTCGAATATTAATGTCGCACCACCTGCAATTTACCATTCATTTCATGAAACATCGAGTCTCAACTGCAATATAGTCTTCATAACAAATGCAGCTACAATCGAAAAATTTACACAACACAACAACTCTCATTATCTGACTCCCTATATCTTGGTTCTGATGCACTTACGGCACACATGCATTGGTTTATCGATCGTTTAACAAGGTGCAGCGTTTTTCATTGGCAGGTCAATTCAGTATCTTATGTTCTCTCTAGCCTCATCGTTAGAGAGAAGGATGGAACTGAGTCATCTACTAGTAACGTTCAGCCGAGTAACATAACATACCTGGAATTTTTGGTGGTGAGCCGCTTTCACCATAACCAAGTTTGGATGGGATTTTTAACTTTCTCTTCTCACCTACACAAGCTCCCAGTAAACCCTGGTCCCATCCTGCAAGTCATTTCAAATTAAGTTCCATCACCTTCAATTTTGTCTTGTCAATAATATAATGTAACAATAACAGGAGAAAAAAAGATGGAGTTTCTGCGATGCAATGCGACTGAAACAAACCTGGGATGACTTGACCAGTTCCAAGCTCAAACTCAATAGGGTCACCCCTCTCAAAACTTGAATCAAAGACAGTTCCATCAGTTAACTTTCCCTGCAAGAGCCAAGAGAGAACTACGTTAATCGTCAAGCTGTTTATAGATCAGATTTCATAATTACTGTTTGTTCTTAAGCTATCAAATATCAACATTTTCTTAAACACTAATGAAGGTAATTCCACAATTTCATCCCCTGATGTTTCATGAACATTCTTAAGGTTGCAGTGAGAAAAAAAAAAACTCCTTCATGGCTCTTTCTTTTCTCTCAATCAGAATACTATAAAAGCAAGCAAGAAGGAACCTTCCCAGCATTAAGGTTACAAAACTAGTAAAAGCTTCAAATAAAACATACCCGATAGTGAACCTTGATCTTATCCCCTTTGTGAGCCTGAAGATCACATTTCTGAGGCTTGAACTGTAAGAAAAAAAGAGAAACAAATGAAACCAATGGTCAGAAAAGTGCACTAGCCAAAAGAGTATAGAAGGCAAGTCCATTTCCAATTTCTTCATTTACTTTCTAAAGACTGTAACTAAAACAAAGTAATCTTGACCATTATTATCATCTTTCTAATCACGCGAATTAACATAAATTTCAGTTGAATTTGAAGTTTAAACAACGTAATCATGACCATTGTTATCTTCTAATCACGTTGAGATCAAATTCAATTTCATTCCAACAGACTCCTACACAGATAAGTCAAATTCAAATATGGAAGTTGAAATTACGAGCGTTAGTACTCACCTTGACACCAATCTGCAACTCTGTCACATCACCAGACTTCTTCGCATAAGCTGGAGATCATCATCATCACAAATCGACGAGAAGATCAAAAAAATAAATCGACGGAGATCATCAGATCGATCAGATGAATCACATCGAAATCGAGATAATACGCAAAAAGGAGAAGAAAGATTAATATTTTACCTAATGTTAGCACAGTAAGAAGAAGCAAAACTCCAGCAGCTTTCATGGCGGATGCAGAGCTCATCATCATCATCTTCTTCACGTTTTCGATTTTGATCTCTCTCAGTCACAGGTTATACGATATAGATCTCTTTCGGGGGGTCCTCTTTGTTGACAACAAAGACGAAACTAAATCTAATGGGCTTACGCCGTATTAATAGATAGGCCCACTTATAGCCCACTATTCATAAATTATTTCTCGTCACCTAAGGCGGTGGAAAAAAAACAAAACGTGTTTTAAGCGGCGGATCACGGAGTCACTCACATTGTGCCTTCCTTGGTGAGCAAATGTGATGTATAAATGGTTTATATATGCAAATCATTGACCAATGCTTCCTAATCTTGTGAATTGTCTGAAGATGTATGTCTCTTGGTGAAGATTAGAACTGACAAAGAGCTTTGTAACAGTATAACGTTATATAAGTGTGTCATCATCAATAATGATAAACGGAAAGAGCATTTATAAATCAACAAATGTTGTAGATCTTTTGGATTACATATCAGTAACCATTTGATATCCTTCAGGAGAAAGATTCATATATCATCATTCTTATAACAGGTTACAAGGTAATGACATCTCAAATCATTCAAACAATAGAAACCGCAAGACATCTCTACCCGATCAGAGCTCAAATCTTCCCATCCCTATTGCTGCAACCTGAAAGGTGTATCCTACTATCCTAGTATAGTTTGGATCATTACTGAGATCTGCAGGTTCATTTACTAGAGTATATAAACTTACACTCTTAACCACAGTGATCCATCTTTTAGCCGTTTTCCGAATTACAAGAGCTCAGCGGATTGGTCGACATTAAGATGATGAGAACAGAACCTATT
>NC_025703.1:15480767-15517164 GCF_000633955.1 Camelina sativa | reverse complement strand
CAAAACAGTATTATAAGTCAACATATCCGGAGACAAGGAATTCGCCAACATGTCATACACAACCTCAACCGCTTCACTCAATCTCCTCTCCATGGAAAGACTACAAATCAAAACCATATAACAACTCCCATTCGGAACCATCCCTTTACTCCTCATTTCCTTGTAAAACCCTAAACCCTGTCCAAGCCTTTCTTTCTCACAAAGCCCCTTAATTAGGTAACTATAAGTATAAGCATTAGGCTCAGAGCCATACAAAGCCATCTCACGAAACACCCTTATAGCTTCATCTACCTCAAGACACTTTGCATAAGCCTTGATGATCATATTCAACACATACGTATCTGGAATCACACCGTTCGACTTCATCTGCTTAGTGAGCGATCTAACAGCGTGAAGATACACATAACACACATTCAATTTGTTGAATCTCTTGAGCAATGAGCTAAGAAGCAGAGTATAAGTCTCAAGATCAGGTTTCGAGTAATCAGATCGAAGCATCTTNGTAACTATAAGTATAAGCATTAGGCTCAGAGCCATACAGAGCCATCTCACGAAACACCCTTATAGCTTCATCTACCTCAAGACACTTTGCATAAGCCTTGATGATCATATTCAACACATACGTATCTGGAATCACACCGTTCGACTTCATCTGCTTAGTGAGCGATCTAACAGCGTGAAGATACACATAACACACATTCAATTTGTTGAATCTCTTGAGCAATGAGCTAAGAAGCAGAGTATAAGTCTCAAGATCAGGTTTCGAGTAATCAGATCGAAGCATCTTGTTATAAACATCGAAAGCTCTGTTGAAGAGAAACTTACGACCACAGCAGAATCTGATGATGCAATTGTAGAGAGGAACGCTCGTTTCACAAGCGCCGGCGATTACTTCTTCCATTAAGGTTTCCACGAATTTGTTTCGTTTTCCGGTGATTGCTTGTTTGATCATGGCGTGGTAAGCTTCGTGGTTGTGCTTGTATCCTCGTTGCTGAGCTGTCCATCGGAAGATGTCGAGAGCTAGATCTGGATCAGATTGGGCTCGTAACGCCGTTACGACGTCGGAGTTTGTGAATCCTGGTTTCAGATTCTGGATCCATGTTTCGAATTGAGCCTCGAGTGGAGTTCGGGTTCGAGTCCGGGAAGGGGAGGTGTGTGTTTCCGCCGGGGAATCAAAAGAAGAGAAAGATAGAGATAGGCGATTTACGGCGGAGGAGGAAATACACGGCGGAGATAAGATACGGGCGGAGGAGAAAAGGATGACGCGTCGGAGTGTCGCCGACATCGACGGAACGAGAAGTCCGATATTGTATAGTTTAAAGGTGCTCGGGGAAAGCTAATTCTCCGGTGTGGCTCGTTCGTATCGTAGATGATGCCAAATACAGTAATAGGGTTTATCCCATTTTGAAATTAATTATAGTGTTTTTCTTTTACAATACAATTAATCATTAGTTTTGTTTCGAGAAATTGGAAAAACAAAATTAACACATACAAATAGTTATAAATTAAATTCATTTTTTTTTAACAAAAGAAAATTAAAAATCCAAACAATTTAATTTCTTCGATTCTCTCCTTTGAAATGGTCACCAAAAAATGATAACTTTCTAATTTAACCTGATTCTGGTGTCAACTAAGATAAGTTACTGGCGCGATTTAGGGAGGAGAAAAAGATGAGGCGTTGGAGTGTCGCTCGACATCGTACGGTATTGTAGCTTCAAGATGCTCGGTGAAAGCTAATTCGTTGGTGTGGCTTGTTCGTAGATGAAACTTGTAGTAGACTTTATTGCATTTTGAAATTAATTATAGTTTTGTTTTAGAAAAATAAGGAAAAAAACAACACACATGATCATAAATTATTATCATTATTTACCTCGTTAAATGAGTATGATTCTTTTATTGTTGTCAAAAAAAAAATGAGTATGATTTTTGGAGAAGAAATCTAAGAGGAGGGTATTGAACTTGGTATTTGGTATTTTAAAAGATTTTAGAATATTCTTCTTGTTCCGTCGTTTGATTTTAAAATCACTTGTTATTCAATTGATGATTTTTCAAAATCTTTTAAAATCCTATGTTATTCAACTTGGATTTATGTAAACTTATTTAAACTACTTTAGAATTTCTTGTTATTCAATCAATGATTTATAAAACTTACTTGAAATCTACTATTATTCAGAATATTACAACTTTTTAAAAAACTGATACTTTGAATGATTGTAAGAGATTTTAATTTGTTTTTAGTTGAAAATGTTCTCTTTCGAAATCATACCTTTTGAGGTAGAATTTTACAGGAATTTATAAGAAAAAACTGTGTTTCTTGGAAAATCAAAACTGAAACAGAAACAGTCTCACCTCATCACGTCCTCTTCCCCACTCCTCCGCTCCAATCCCACCACCGGCAAAAATATCACGAAGTTACCAGATGATTGATTCATCAAGAGTAAAACTGAGAATAACCTGTTTTACGTGAAACATGGTTAACGTTCAAGATAATAAATAACCTGTTTTCTGGAACTTCTGCTCCTTTGTAGCTTGATACTTTCTGGATAAATTGCTGCATCGACTTTGAGATATCACCAAGATCAAAATTGTTCATGTTTGCATCAGATGAGCTTCCAGCTTCTTGCTTCTCCTTTGCTTTCTTTTTGCTTTCCTTCTTTGAGTTATAAAACTCCATCTCTTTCTGCCTCTCTTGAAAAACAGAGTTTAGCTCATCCTCACCATCGTAGAGCCAAGAATCATTATTAGAAACAGGAATGTCCATACCCTTGAAGTCATCCTCTCAATAAGGTAGAGCAAGAACCTCATCAATACGCCTCACTGGTGCATTCATAATGTCTCTGCACATTAAAAAAAAAACAAGAAGTCGATGAGAAGTCGAGAGCATCCATCATCGTCATCTGAGTTGGCAATTTTTTTTTTTGTTATAAAGTACTCTAAAATCTCCCAAAATCTAATAATAAAATCTCACCAAATCACAAAATATTTTTAGAAAAATATATAAAAAACTCTAACAAATAACCAGAAATCTTCTAAAAACCAATTAAATCTTGCAAAAACCTAAAATATTCAAATCCCACCAAATCCTTTAAAATACAAGTTCAATACCCCCTCTAAGAAACTTCGTAATTTTTTTAAATAGTTTTACTAAACTAACAATTTGTATGTTAAAGATTATATATTATTCTGGAAAATGTTTTTAGTCAAGTGGTTACAGTACTGTGGGATCGATTAGACTAAGTCGCGTTATCCCGCATAGTACGATTTGACTTTGAATTGGGCATCATCGATTCATTGATGACACAAAAAAAATATTATATCATTCTGCTCACTGTGATTGTTTGAATGCTAGAAAATTCTTACATTAATTAGAGAAAATAAGATAAAACAATAACAATTACCAAAAGTAAATGTCGTATTTCCTCACTTTTACATGATGGCTTAATCTTATCTTCAAATAATCATCAATTATCTATCTAAAATGTTAGAAGTACAATAGGGTTGGAATCTTACAACAATCATCAATGATTTATCCAGAGCCGGTTCGGGGCTAAAGCCCAACAAGCAGATGCTTTAGGCATCACAAATATATGAACAAATTAAGGGCATTAGTTTACAAAAAATTACTTTAGTAGCGTGGCTAAGTCTATGTTAAGGGCAGCGTGGGTGTTGGTTGCGAATCCTGAAACAGGCTGATTGCCAATTTTAATTTTATTTCGGTTTGTTAATGGGCAATTTTGCTTTAGGCAGCAAATATATTCGGTCCGGCCCTGATTCATTTATCTAGGACGTTAGTCAGAGTTGGAATAGGATTGGGTTTTGTAGTTGAAAAATTGTTGGTTCACTCTTATTTACCCCCTCTTAATTAACCAATTAAAATACAACAAACTGCCATATCATATTATATTTATAAAATAGATCAAAATTAAAATAAAAAAAAATAAAAAGATAAAACAAATTAAGAAAATCAATTCTGTAGATTTTTATTAAGGAAATAATGTTAATTTAGGTTTATAAAATAACGATTAGAGTTTAGATTTTACAATTAAACGAAATCATATGACAGTTTGTATTTACAAAATAGTGGTTAGTTAGAGTTTAGTTTTTACAATTAAACAAAATTATATGTCCTTTTGGGTTTACAAAAGAGTGGTTAGAGTTTAGGGTATAGATTTTATAATTAAATGAAATTATATGTTGGTTTGGGTTTACAAAAGAGTAGTTAGAGTTTAGGGTTTAGATTTTACAATTAAACGAAATTATATGTCGGTTTGGGTTTACAAAAGAGTGACTAGGATTTAGTTTTTAAAATTAAGAAAAATTATATGTCGGTTTGGGTTTACAAAAGAGTGGTTAGGGTTTAGATTTTAAAATTAAACAAAATTATATGTCGGTTTGGGTTTACAAAAGAGTGATTAGGGTTTAGATTTTAAAATTAAGCAAAATTATATGTCGGTATGGGTTTACAAAAGAGTGGTTAGGGTTTATATTTTAAAATTAAGCAAAATTATATGTTGGTTTGGGTTTATAAAATTAGAGTTTATATTTTAATTTCGGTTTATAAAAAAAGTGATTTGAGTTTAGATGTTATAATTTAAAACTATAATATAATGTTTAGAATTAATAATTTTAAAATAAATTGATATACATAATTTGTTTCCTTAAGTAAGAGGGGGTGAATAAGAAATGCTCATCCTCTAGGGGTGAATCCAAGAATTGTCCTTTGTAGTTATAGAGCATATAAAAAAAACAAACATACATAAGCAGACAAGAAAAAGAAAAAAAAAGAAAAAAAACAAACGATGGATACATTCTTCATCAACGAAGTTTTCATTCCATTAGCACTATTGGACGTATTGGTTCACTCATAATGTGAACCCTTTTGTTCATTTCTCTTTGTTTTAACCAATCAGAATCTAACATATTATAATACATTTAATAACTTATTCATTTTTTTTTATAAAATAAGGAAACAAAATCTGTATACATTATTATAAAATTAAAAACTCAAACCGTTTTTTATAAACCCAAACCGACATATAATTTCATTCCAATTGTAAAATCTAAACCTTAACCACTGCATTTGTAAATCCAAACCGACATATAATTTCGTTTTAATTATAAAATCTAAACCCTAACCATTTATTTGTAAAACCAAACCAACATATAATTTCGTTTTAATTATAAAATCTAAACCCTAACCATTTATTTGTAAAACCAAACCAACATATAATTTCGTTTTAATTATAAAATCTAAACCCTAACCACTTCATTTGTAAACCCAAACCGACATATAATTTGGTTTTAATTATAAAATCTAAACCCTAACCAATTCATTTGTAAACCCAAACCGACATATAATTTCGTTTTAATTGTAAAATCTAAACCCTAATCATTTTATTTGTAAACCTAAACCAACAAATAATTTTGTTCTAATTGTAAAATCTAAATCAAGCCAATATTTAACTTTCCTTAATTAAAAGTATACAGAATTTGTTTTCTTAATTTGTTTTGCTTTTTAATTTAATTTTGATTTATTTATTAAATGAAATAATGTATAGAAAATTTTTGATTGGTTGAAAATGAAGAAGTGAACAACAAGGTTCACCCTACGAGTGAACTTAAGTATTTTTCTTTGTTTTTCTTGTTATGCACTTGTTTCTTTCTTTTTGTTTTTCTTAGTTTATGGTTATCTTTTGCTTCTGTATTTAAGATTTTTATTCCATATATGTAGGCCGTTTTGTCAAGTTCGGAATCATTCGAACATGAAAAAAATATATAATCAATCAGTTTGTATCGGTAGTCTTTTTGGATTAGGGTTAAATTGTCTTTAATTCGTACAACTCTTTTGAATTTGTTTTGGTTGCGAAACGAAACTATACATATACATTATTTAGATTGATTTAGTTAGATTTTGATTCAGTTTCTTGGTTTTTGTCTTTTTGACTACCCGTTTCTTTGTTATTAGAAATATCACTGACCTGATTGATTGAATCGGCCTTCGGAGTAAACAAACACTTGAATCATGTTTTTGTTGGCATGTATCCTGGACTGGTTCAGTTAGTAGGAGAAACACTTCTGACTTGGTGAGGATCGGACTTCGGTATTTGGGAACAGAGAAAGAGGATAATTAACAATGGAGAGACTTCAGTAGATGTGAATAGGATGTGATCCATCTCATCCATGCTGTGTGGCCCTCAAATAACATATAAATTGAAGAAATCTTAAGCACAAAGGAATATATGAGTTTATAGAGCCAAGAGTCACCACAACCGAGCAACCAGTCCTATACCAGCAGTGCACACCTCACCAGTAAGTAGCACATGACTCCTAATAGCTGGTGGAGCTCCATGAGGTTACCGGAAGTGATTAAGTTGAAAATTCTGGTGACACATGCTAAGGCATGCAACAACGCTTAGATAACTGTAGTAATGGCTGACCACATAAGCTTTTTCGCTGTTTGCACCAATGTCAATCCCATCTTTATCAAAGCCTCCAAGGCTCCTTGGTAAAGCTAAGCCGAACAGAAACAATGCTAAGATGAATGTTTTGTCGCGGGAAGAACACAGTCCTTTCCAAATTATATGATACCTAATAATTAGCTGATATTTGATGGCCAATAAAAATTAGAATATATATCTGATTAGAGTAATTAAATGTTTAAGTGGCCAAATAAAAACATGACCTTATATATAAACTTTAAAATAACATAACATTCAGAAACAATTTGTGATAACTCTCAAATGTACCACTCAACTCATTTTTATTTTAAAATTTTAGTTTAATATATAATACATCACCAAAGCACCTCTGAAACATTCATGATAATTCAAGGATAGATATAGACAAAGTCATAAAGCATAGCACGTTGGTTTAATTACTTCATTTTTTTTCCAACTATTCTTCCTTCAAAGTCCTAAGATACAGAAAACAAAAAAAAGATCCAAAGAAGATGATAGCTGCTTTGGCAAATTTGATCTTCTGGACTATAAGTTTGTTGTCTAGTTCAATTTCTTATGTGATCTTCCATGTCGCAGCTTGTTCTTTTGTTGTATTTGTTCAAACCTTCAAGATTCCAGGAGAAGCCATTGATGCACTGATCAAACTGGTAAGAGATACATTCAATTCTTGTATTCCCAAATTGTGTGAAGTAGTTGTTGATGTTATCAGTGAAGTATTTACGATCTTGTTTGATTTGGCCAAAGAACGAGTCATAAATCATAATAACATCAGATTCGATCTCATTGACGATTTGTGATATGAGGTAGAAAGGAATGCCTTATGCCATGGTTTGACCAATTTCTCAAGGAATGGCCGAAAGTTTTTGAAGGATTTATCGATATGTTATCGACCGTGGTTAGTAGTTTGTGGAATAACTACAAGGGAGCTTTATATTATGTCTATCGAAAGTTACTAGAATAACTAAAAAAAATATAAATGTCAACAATATTCGAGAATTACTAAGAAAAATAGAAATATTTGTGAGTTGATGTTCTGTAGTTCTTTTATTTTTATTAATTCAAGATTTCAATTTTTATTATAACCAGAAAAAAGAAAAAAAGAAATCTCTGACCCATAGTTTTATTAGGTTATTGACTAATTGTTGAACACAAAAAAGGTTAGCGACAAGTTTTGAGTAGTATTATTCGAAACAAATTTGTGAAGCGCGCATTCTTGAAGTCTTATACGGTCTCGAATTTAGATATAGAACCAAATCAAAACTGTTACAGTAACGTTTGTGTGAAATAAAGATCGATTAACAAAACATTTAAGAACATTTTTAGTGTATTTTTTCGTGCATTAGATAGTCTACCTCACACATATATAGTTGGGGATAATATGATGATTATAATACAAACATCACAGATCACTAATTGGGATGCACGTACGGAAACAAGAAAATTACTGATTGAGCGTCTAGATTTGCATGGCTGCGGAGCCAATGATGAATAAACTTGGTAAGACCAAAGGTAAGAGAGTCATAGCTATCCAACCACCAACAACGACCTTAACGCTCGACTTAGCCACACTTGTCTTTTCTAGGACGGCACCAGTTACACCAACAATGCTATGGTGGCCGCAACCGCTACCACCACCATCCTTACTTTATAATTCACTATGCAACCAGCAGCCAGAAGGGCATTGCCTCCCCACCGAAAACGCTAACGCTGATGTTGTAGCTGCTTGACCGGGATTTGGCAGCCGTTCTTTCTTATTCTCATGCCATTTACATATTTATGTAGAAATTAAATGTCATGTCACTAAAGAGAGAAACGAGAATTTTTTTATAGTCAAAAATTTCGATTACAAAATCCATAGGCCATATCTCTTACACGGACGATAGATTCAACTGTCAATTTATGTCACCAAAAAATTCACATTGTTACAACAAAGGAGATTTTGTTATAAATAATAACATAAATATATAAGATTATTATTATATATATATATGTGCATACATATATATATTATAGTATATAAATATATACGTATGTGTATTGTTATGTATATTAGCAAGTAAATATATATATATAGAGAGAGAAGAGAAAAAGAGAACGAGAGTGGAGGGAGAGAGCAAAACAATAAAACACTTCTTATTATTACTTTTTTTCTCTTTTTAGAATTCATCTCATGTGCATAATCCTTTTTTTATAGTGGGAAGGAAAACATGACTCATACATTTGTTAAAGACAGGTATATGAGTGTTATTGATAAGTGGTGATTAAGTTTTTTATCACAAAGACATGTATTGCATGTAAGACACATGATGGATAATCACACTTCTTTCATAACACTCCCTTTTGAGTATCCATCATTAGTGATGAGTTATATACTGCCTTATTAAAAACATTGTCATGAAAAATCCATTGGAATAAAATCCATGAAGAGGAAAAAAGAGTACAATGACGTAAACTCCCACTCAAAAAGATTTTAACGATCTTGTAGATGACGCATTCCAAGACTATGAATATGCTTTTTGAATGTTGAATTAGGAAACACCTTTGTAAACATGCTTTATAGTTTCCAATGAATAGTGATGCAATCTCCCTCTTCATCATTGACATTCTCCGTCGAGGTCGATCTTTTGCGTGTTATTTGCTGCCTCGTTAAAAACCTTGTCATGCAAAAATCCAGTGGGATAAAAAGAATGCAGTGGAATCATCATATTTTCCCCCTTTGTAAGTAACTCTGCTACAATGTTACTTGAGTCGATGTACTGGCTATCAACTTCCTTATTCTTTTTGAATTCTTGAATGTAGGAGAATAAATTTGGAGGAACATGTCTTATTTTGTCGCTCTTGGTGTAGCTTCCTTTCAATTGGGCAACATATGCAACAATGTCTTCAAACAGTATTGTTGGCATGGGTGACTATCTTGCTTGATTCTTGCATATGTTCGGGCATAAATCTGAGCCATTATAGGTTCTTGACATGCATCATGAACCATAATAATTTTGGCATGCTTGAACAATTGACGACCAAAATCTGTCACTAAACTCCACGAAGTCGTTGTTTTGCCATACATCTTTATATGTAACGATACATATCTTCCATCTGCAAAACCAACTAAACCAAGTTAATCATACTTTTGCAATAAAAGATATGTTTTAACTCATCTCAAAATATACTCATAGAGAATGAGTTATATGTTGTAAAGAAGTTAGTAGAAAATGCTATGCATAATTCATAAGATATATAAATGCTCGTCAGCATTTATGCATGATCTTATATGACTATATATATATATATATATGACTTTTATTAGAAGTGATTATTATAGCATCTATTTTGAAAGATGTTTCCAAGATCTTTTCTTCCAAATAACCTTTTAGGGTTTTGATGATCATCAATGAGTTCTCGAGAACATAATTATGATATCATATATCTTTCGGGATTAGCTCTTTAAACATCCCATGAGGCATATTTCAAGTCATTCATATAGCATCCATTTTGTTTGATAAGGTATTTTAACAAAACATGGCGCGACACACCCTTTTGTTATATATCATTATACAATTTTGATGCTTGGACCACTAGTCCAAAAATTACTCATCTTTCATACGAGTTTATTATAGACTTGATTACCTCTTTATTGGCCAATATATATCTCTACACGCTCATCGAGCGGAGATTTATGATCCTCATTAATCACATTGCGCGATATAATATTTTTATTGTCTACATTATGTCTTTGGTTCCAATTTCCCGTAATGATATAGTTAATCAAGATCTCTTTAATCATTATATAAATAATTTTATTCAGGTATCTGATTTCGTTATTAACCATATCAATCAATTTCTCTACTCCTCTTGAGAAGTATCTTGCTCCTCTTTAGGAGTCTACGTGCTCCCCTCTGGGAGTCTATTACCTCTTCTTAAAGTGTCTATCTACTCTTCTTTAGGAGTTCATTTGCTCTTCTTTTGAGAGTATAACCCTCCTTTTAATTTGCTCTTTTTTCTTTTCGATGATTTTATTTATCGTAGGAACCAAAGTAGTCTATCACCTTCTATGTGTCATAGACTTAGTATGTCATCCGCCAGAGACATAATTTTATTGGAGCATTTTTAACTAGGATGTGAGATTTTTAGAACTTCAAGTTCATATTTATTTATGTGATGGTCAATAATTATATGAAATTTCATCCATCAGCCTTTTGCATTTGATTTGCAATATATATTTTGAATAGTGATCTGTTGAACTTTTGAACTTTCAAGTTCATATTCATTATATTCATTTATTCAAAGATTCAAACTATTCAATGATTCTCTCATAATGACAGGGAACTTTTATCATCCAACTTGATGATATGCAAATCTTGCAATACGTACATCTTCCATAAGATGGCTCTATATTATTAGAACGGAGACTCATCTCCCACATCTATATATTTCATCCTCTTTGGATGATATTTTTATGCGGTGTAGAGGAGAATTTACAATATATATCACACACCCATAAGATTCAAAATGAGGAATATTTAATCTCCAACCATGAATATATATAACAATGGAAAAATATTTCTTTATAAATTGTTGATCTCATATATAATATTGACTACATGCAAAACTGCATATTCCAGGTTTTGACATGGAGATTAAATCACCAAGAACCGTTTTGCAATCTCTTGGGGTTGCGCTATGAACGTTTCATTATAGCTCATTTCAAGAATGAACATCATTGATGTTCCACTTTATCACATGCGACATATATATGTGATAAACTAAAATATATGACTTCACCAAAGTTATATCGCTCTGGGGTGTCAAATTCACCAAAGTTTATCGACTTATTGTCGATGTGGGATTACTTAAATTCTCCCCCTCGAGATGATAACTCTTGGAGTTCAATCATCTCGTACTGAATCCCACTTAAGGAACAACAACATACCGATTTCAGCTATGTCTATTATCTTAGATCCTAATAAGTTGTGAGATTAGTATTACCCCCTGTCAAGATGATGACTTTTATGTCCATTCACCTTTGATCGAATCTTTTAGATCGGTTACACTTGGGGTTTAATTTGAGGATTTATCAAAGAAATCAAACCATCATATATATACAATGAGCTTGTTAATCCAAAAGGATGGTGAATGAGCCAACATTATATGATTCCAGAGGAATAACCTACCAGAAAATTAAGGAGGAGGTATACAACCATCAACTCCATAAATATAAATAAATTTCAATAAAAAAATAGAAATTCAACATAAATTAGATGTTACCTGAAATATGAATGAAGTGGTGTGCTTACAACTTCATGGAGGCATGCAATACTTTTAAAACAACTTTTGTTTCCCAAAAGAAAATCCTCAATGATTTTTAATATCATTGATTGACCGGGATGGCTTGACCGGTAACAATATGCTTGAAAGCATCATGGAATTTCGTATTTACTATCATTTTCCATCTTTGTTTTCGCATGATATAATCATATATACATGTGTGTCTCCAATATGGTCGAACATGCACTACAAGAAAACATGGAGTTGCCGATGCAATTTGCGATTGTTTTGCTACTCAATAGCTACACAAATAAAACAGTCGCCAAATAGACGCTAATTCGATACTAATGTATAATGTCGCACTGTAGTCGCCAATTTGCGACTAATTTGGCGACCGGTTTTTCAGTCGTCAATCATTGCGACTAAGCAACTACTATTTAGCGACTGATTTATTTAATTTGGGCCTTAAACCAAATTTGGTCCGTAAGAAAATGGCTCAAACCCAAATCGATCTCATCTTCATCCCGAGAAAACCCTAATCCCTCATTCCTCTTCTTCCCCGTGAAAACCCTAGATCTCAATTGCTCTCAATCGAGAACCCTAAATCTTCATCTTGTTCTTGTTTCTCTTTTGTTGTTGATGGCCGGAGTAAAGAAAAGAGGAGGAGGAAGAAGAAACTCCTCAAATCCAACCGCTGGAACCTCACAACCGAATCGAAGACCCGCGAATCTTCCCAGCCAATATGCCTTCACGCCGGCGAACCAGCGAGACCCAGACACTGATTCTAAGGGAATTCCTGTCCCAATCCTCCAGCCTCCAGTGAGACCGATGCCTAATTACGGAGACTATCCACCTCCGACAAACCTATTCCAGAACTCGAGGAGCTTTCCATGAGCATCCCCTTCCGGCGAAGCTCCAATCAGGCGTCCTTTTCCTCAACTTCTCGCCTCTGCGACGGATCCACCAGAATTCTCGAGTCCACTTCGACAGTCTCCTCAACCTTCAGTCACGAATCATCCTCGATAGTCTCCTCAGGTCTCAACTTTACCTCGACAATCTCCGCTACCTCGACAGTCTCCTCACATCTCAAATCATCGTCCACCGTCTTCTCAACCTCGAGCTGGCTCTGGATCGCACCACAGTTCTCAAGCGCAGAACTCGCATCAGGAAGAAGAAGACCAAGCTGATTCTGAGGATGACGGTTTAAGGGACTCACATCTCCCAGCTGATGTACTCGCTTCTTTACATGCCATGCTCGTTGAGCCAGGCCGTGAGTTGTACACCACTGTCCTATCTCCCACATTAGAGCGTGGAACTACTTGGTAAGGATTGTTTGTGTAGATTAGATTGATTAGAGTGATTAGAATGATTAGAATTGAAAGGATTGTTTTATTGTTTTCGTAGGTATGTTTCATTGGATTATAAGGTTTGTTGTAGTTGATTAGATTAATAGGTTTGTTGTTGATTAGATTAGTAGGTTTGTTGATTAGATTAGTAGGTTTGTTGATTAGATTAGTAGGTTTGTTGATTAGATTAATAGGTTTGTTGTTGATTAGATTAGTAGGTTTGTTGATTAGATTAGTAGGTTTGTTGATTAGATTAGTAGGTTTGTTGTTGTTGTTGATTAGATTAGTAGGTTTGTTGTTGATTATAATTTAACTTTCAATTTGTTTGTGTTTGATTAGATTGATTAGATTTGTTTTAGTCGATTTGTTTTCGTTTTAGTCGATTTGTTTTTGATTAGATTAGTAGGTTTGTTGTTGATTATAATTTAACTTTCGATTTGTTTGTGTTTTAAGGTTTGGTAAGGACAACGGTAAGATTACTCGAAAGATTAAAAAAGTGTTTACAAACAAGTTTGATGGGCCATATTACAATTGGGGTTGTGTTCCAAATCAAAGAAGAGAAAAATACTTCTTGGAATTTGCGGTAAACTTCTACTCCTTTTAATTTGATTTATTTATTTATAGTTTTTTTTGGAATGGTTGATCACTATCACTAGTCTTCTTTTGTAGAAAACACACACCTGGGATCCCTCACTAACCGGTGTGGTTCAAGAAAAGTTCTATACCATTTGTCAAAACCGTATGAAAGACATGGTTTCCAAGGCAGCAGCTCAGCGAGATCAAGCAAAACCGAGTTGGATTGAGAAAACTCTTTGGAAAGAAATGTGTGACTATTGGAACACAGAAGAAGCCATGGCAAAGAGTGCAACCACTTCAGCAGCTAGAATGTCTGACCGTAATGGTCTTGGCCCTCACAAGCTTGTATCAGGGCCGAAGTCTTACTTACAAATCGAACAAGAGATGGTGACTTATCCTTTTCATTGTTTAATAAGTTACATCAGATGGTTCATTATCTAACCTTTTCATTGTCTAACTTTTCAGGAACTGGAATTGGGAAGACCGCCAACTATTCCTGAAGTTTTCATCAGGACTCATACCAAAAAAGATGGGACTTTTGTGGATAAGAAGGCGCAAGCAGTTCATGAGGCATAAAAGAAAAAAAAAAGGAAGCTAAGTTGGCTGTTTTGGACAATGACGAGTCTTCTGATGGTACATCACATCGATCGGAGCTATCTCACGAGGAGGATGATGAGCTTTTTCTTCAGGTAATGTTGCTTCTTTCTAATATGCTATTAAGTTTTTCATTGGTAAGTAATGATGTTAACTTTTTCTCTATTTTGTTATGCAGTCTACTTTGAAGTTAGAAGCCTTGGGAGTTTCATCAACGGCAAGCGGAAGTTCCCTGGAAGCTCTTCTTCTTTCAGAAGCCTGCAACAACAGCTTGAAGAAGCTAACCGCAAAATAGAGCAACAAGCAGAGCGTGAAGCTGAGGCTTCCCGGGTTGCAGCTGAGCAACAAGCAGAGATCAAACGCTTGGTGAGCTTCCTCAAGACTAACCCAAACTATGTTGCCTTCCTCGAGTTTGAAACGAATAACCCCGTCCCTGCTGATGTTCAAAGTTAGGTGGTTCCTTCACTATCTCTCCTTCCCTCATGACCGTAACATTTGTAATGGTTGTACTTAAACATTTGGAATTTGTGTTTGGATGTTTTTTTTCAGAACTTATGTATGTTGAGACTTCTTTGTTTAATTTCATGTTTGTTAAGTTTTAGTTATAGTTTTCATAATCTGTTTTGGTATTGCAAAATCAAATAATTCAATTTGACGGATTTACAAGAAAAAAACCTGATAAATCGATAATTAAACAGTCACGAAAACGTACACAGATCAATAACCAAAACAGTCGCAAATGAGTAACCAAATCAGTCACTAAAGCGTTGCAACTCAGTCGCCATTTTAACGACTGTTTCGCGAGGGAACAACGACAAAAACTATCAGTCGCCAATTCGTAGCTATTTGCCGACTCTTTAGCGACTGATTATTTTAGCGACGCTCTGTTTAGCGACTACGGTTTTCATTCGCCAAACAGTCGTTACTAGGTATTTGTGACTGTTTAGTGACTGTTTTTGTAGTCGGCAATTCCATGTTTTCTTGTAGTGATGCGATACCATATTTATTTATAGTCTCATTATAATAATTTTACGCAAACAAAACGTCTTTGAAACTCTATGAGTTTATTTGAGACTTTGGAGAACACTAGACATCGATAATTATGAATCTGATGCCTTTAGAAGTCGAGAGACTGACTCATCTATACTTTCCAATTATTTTTGCACTGTCTAAAATATATTGACATGTGCTTAATATATTCTCATAAGAAAAATATATGTTTAATCCTAAAGATATTTTATTGTCTTTAAATCTCATATAAGATATGTTTATTATTTAAGGGATAAAATAAATAAATAGAGAAATTTAGAAAATAAAATAGAAATCATAGTTTCCCATGTAAGAATCCAGGAGGCCTCATTTTCGTTTTAATGAGGCAAAGCCAAAGCCTTTTATTTGATCATAAATTAGGCAGAGCCTATATAGTATAATAATCAATCCGGAACTTATATAGTGATACTAAGGATTTTGTGTCTCCTACCAGGTCTCAATTAACCTAATGCAGTTGTAGTACAGAAGGTGTCAATCCAAATGGGAAACTTTACTAACAATCGAGATGCAATCAAGCAGTCACAAGTTAAGCCAAATTCAAAATGAGTTTTTGTCTAACAACCTAGAGTGAACGAGATGCAAGAACAAAACGAGTTGCAGAACAAGATCTAAAATGCAATAACAGAAGAGAGCAAAAACAAGCTAAACGAGCATAGACAAATGAGCAACCTATTGCAACTAAAACAAAGAACAAGCTTAAAGATGTAGAAACAATCAGATAAGTAGAGGCCTTAAGGATGGGATTATTGATTTCGGTGGAGTCTCTCAATCTACTTAGAACGCCTAACAGAACACAATCAAGCTATCCCTAGACAACGAACATCACAACTTAGCTAATTCAATCTCTTGATAGAAGCTACTCAGACTCAATCACTTCCAAACCTAACTCTCGCTAGAGAAACATGATTAAGCTGACATGACAAACAAGTTCATTCATGTCAATAAACACCCTAGACATCCAATCTCTTAGGCTAGGAATGCAAATCTCTGGTATTAGTTTGTTCAAGCATCCCATGGAACACCTTTTGGGTGCTGAGATGCTTAAGATCTAATCCCAAATGATCAGTAAGAAATTAGCAGTAAGAACACTAATCCAGAAGGGAAATCAAACAATCTAAGCTTAGACATCCTATTAGACTAAGATTATCTACTTGATCTATTACATCCTCAAGAACCCTATTTCACTACTCAAGAACAATCATCATCAAAAACCCAAAAATCCCAGAAAACACAGAGTTAAGCATGACTAGATAGATAAAGATGAGAGAAACAATTTTGCAGAAGAATTCAATTGCAAAAACTAAAAGGATTAAGAGATATCTTGATTACAAACTTAGAAACGTTTTGATGGCTGCCTAAACACCCTAGGATAAAAGCTATATCTCATGAGTAAAGACTTAAAAGAGTATTTATAGCAAAACATGGAAAGCCCTAAAACATAAAACGACAAAATAGAAAGGCGGTTCAGGAACCCTTCTCGGACGCTTCTTCAGAACAAATCCAGGACGTCGGTATAAGAGCGTCGATCGAGTCGCGTTGTGAGATTGTCGATCGAGTGGGAGTCTAGGAAATTTGATCGAATGGTGGCTTGATATCGTTGATCGAATGGCAACTTGATATCGTTGATCGAATGGCAGCTTGAGATCGTCGATCGAGTGGCAGCTTGAGAATTGTCGTCTGGAAGCTGCTGATCGAGCGCGTCTTGAGGGTGCTCAGGAGCCCTCCTGGGACGTCTTGGTCGAGTCTCTTCTAATATGACCGATCGAGTGGAGCTCTCCTTCGCGTGCAGGTCGAGTCGGAACTCAGAATATACGTGCATTCACTAAAACGATGATAACTTTTGAATCACGCCTCCTATTGGCTTGAAATAAACGGCATTGGAAAAATGACTCAATTCTCTACAACTTTGATGAAGACGCCGAAAGCTGAATCCCAAAGTAAAAGTTTCACTCGACTCGATCAGAGACGTGGAAGATTGGGTCGCGCTGGGTAGTGTAGATTGAGTCGCTGAACTGCTCTCCTGCTCCCTGTTTGCTCTTGATGGTTTGGAAATCTCCTAAAATACCTGAAATAATTCCAATATGTAAGATGCATGCAAGAACAATGCAAAGACTACCTAAATATGCATATTATGCAAAAAAGACTAAAAACAATACAAAACAATGAGTTAAGAGAACAAAATGAATGAGAGATGCATGATGAAAGAGTATAAAATATACACATATCATATAGCTTTATATTTGATCGTATATGAGGCCGAGCCTGTCATATAAAACAAAGTTTCCGGAAAAGACATAACTTTTTATTAATCGTGAAGGAGGTAGAGCCTACCATATATAACGATCAATCCGGAAAAGACGAGCTTTTATATGATCATGAAGGAGGCAGAGCCTACCATATATCTCATGATCGGTCCAGAAATCACTTAGCTATACATTTGATTGTAAAGAAGGCAAAGCCTGCTACTTATAGCAATCAATCTGGGAAAAGGCATAATCTCACGATGCCTATTATATTTATGTTCTATAAACATAAATTGAAACAATATATATTTACTTACCTCGTAAAAAGCTATAGCGGTAAAGACATCGTGCTGATAACGTGTTATAAATAATAACGCAAATATATAAGATTATTATCATATTATATAAAGTTGGGTTTTGAAAGTTAGTCATTAACAAGATTTTGACAAGTGTCAAGCTATCAGTTTTAGATTTTGACATGTGTAAAAATTAATATTTAATAAGAGTAATTTGATAACCAATAAAAATTAAATATTTTATTTTTAAAAATATTAATAATGTAAAAAGATAATTATCAAAAGTTACAGAATTTATAAAAAACAATAAAAAGCTTTTTAAAAATAATTATAAGGAGATCATATATATATATATATATTTCATATAAAATTCAAAATTATAATATATTTTTTTATTTTTAATTTTAAGTTATTAATTCTACAAAAAATATAGATTAAGGGATTAAGAAAAATATACAGTTAATTATTAATTCTAAATTTTGTAAGTGCTTACTTCTATCGTCTCATATTTAAAGAATTTATTCAAAAACACTGTTTTCAACTTTGTTTAATTGGGAAAAAAAAAATTAATGGGAAGATAAATTTTTCTTTTTTTTAAAACCAAAATTTTCTCATACTTTCTCCTTTTTCAATTGGGGAAATAATTAATATATGTGTTTTCTTTTCCTAATACTGTATTTTAAAATTTTATTATAGTACTTTTAGATTATTTTATTTTATTTATATTTTTGTCTTTGCATTATTTGGGATTTAGAAATTACCGTGATTATAATTTTCTATTATTTTTTTAATTATACCAAATTAATTTTCTTTTCATTTCTCAATCTTGATTGGTTGGTCATAAACCTTTCTGTTTTTTTTGCAAACATAATTATTACTATTATTCATTCAATCCCTAAGGGAGATAACGAGTAGAGGCTCATTAACCTAATAGATGGATAAAATAGGCTAATTAAACACAAGCTTACAACAAAGATAGTTAGATAGATTGGAAAAACAAAAATCGTTGTTGATAGATCCATAGGAGCTTAAAGATCGTGACACCCTGGTTTGTTACATATGTCATCAAAATACATTTATTTTTCAGTCAAGGGTCCTTAGACAACTTCATGATGGGTGACTTTCCTGTAAATGATTATCAGAACTGTGCAAGTGAGGAAAAAACATAGGACATGTACTTTTTAATGCCTCCCAAATGTAACAAACCGGCAATCGAATATGGGTGTGTCCACGGGCCGGGAATAGATGTAGGGCCCACTTAGGAAGGTGGACCCATGGACTGAGAGTGTACATGAGCTCACTAAGCTAGGTGGAGAAGAAGGCGGTTGAGGCGTTACAGGGACATATGCTACATCATGGTGTGTCAAAGACACTTCCATGACTACATTGAGAAATTTAACATTAGTTACTATCAAATGATTTTGTGACGTTAGAAAAAGTTTTTTACTTTCATTGGTTGTTGGAGCAAGCCATTTTGATAGAACAAAAAGACGTGAACATTTTTTCTCCATACAGGAGGAGGGCAGAGCCGAGGTTCTCTCTATGGTGGAGAAGGTTGGACACAAGGTTATCTCCACAAGGGAGGAAGGTTGAGGAGGTTGGACGCAAGGTTATCTCCCCAAGGGAGGAAGGCGGAGCCAATGTTTTCTCCATGGTGGAGGAGGTTGGACACAATGTTATCTCCATAAGGGATGAGGGCGGAGCCGAGGTTTTCTCCACGGTGGTCATAAATTATTTTGATAATATATCATTGATTAATATATTATGTAATATATAAACACATTAAGTCAACTATTTTACTTTCACTTCTGCAAAGTCACTATCAGGAATACATTAGAAAATTTAACATTAGTTACTTGTAACGTTAGAAAAAAGTTTTTACTTTCAATGGTTGTCGGAGCAAGCCATTTTTAGATAGCAAAAAGACGTGAACATGTTCTCTCCACACAAGAGGAAGGCAGAGCCGAGCTTCTCTCTATGGTGGAGAAGGTTGGACAGAAGGTTGTGTCCCTAAGGGAGGTGAAGAAGGTTGGACACAAGGTTATCTCCACAAGGGAGGAAGGCAGAACCAAGGTTCTCTCCATGGTGGAGGAATTTGGACGCAAGGTTCTCTCCGTAAGGGATGAGGGCGGAACCAAAGTTTTCTCCATGGTGGTCATATATTATTGTGATGATACTTCATTGATTAATATATTGTGTACTATATTTTTAATGCAAGGTTATTTTCACAAGGGAGGAAGGCGGAACCAAGGTTCTCTCCATGGTGGAGGAGGTTGGACGCAAGGTTCTCTCCATAAGGGATGAGGGCGGAACAGAAGTTTTCTCCATGGTGGTCATATATTATTGTGATGATACTTCATTGATTAATATATTATGTAATATATTTTTATTCAAAATGTTTTTTGAGCCAAAAATTTTAGTAATTAAAAATCTATGCATAAGTGAAAGTAAAATAGTTAGCTTATGTGTTTATATGGTGATAAAGAATATATTTGTAACATAGAGTACATTTAGATGTAAAAAATACAATTTTAATAGTAATATACATAAAATATTTGTAAATGGATATAAATCAGTGTATTATAACAAAAATAAAATTTATAAAAAACATACAACAAATTTTAATATATTTTTGTTAAATTTAATTTAATTTAAAAAACTTTAAACCCGCACATCGGGCAGATCCTCATCTAATTATATATAAATATATGTATATATATATACTATATTATATAAATATATACATATGCATATTGTTATGTATATTAGCAAGTAAATATATATATGTATATAGAGAAGATAAAAAGAGAATGAGAGTGGAGGGAGAGAGCAAAACAATAAAACACTTCTTATTATTACTTCTCTTCTCTTTTTACAATTCTTCTCTTCTTTTTTTACAATTCTTGTCATGTGCATAATCCTTTTTTATAGTGGGAAGGAAAGCATGACTCATACATTTGTTAAAGACACGTATATGAGTGTTATTGACAAGTGGTGATTAAGTGTTTCATCACAAAGACATATATTGCTAATGTACATTCTACTAATGCACAAAAGGAGTCTCTTATTGTTATGTTAGAGAATTTTAGCATTTGCTTAGTAAGGGCCAATATCTCCATGAACTTGACATCAACATTGCTTCATCGGTTAACGTAACATCTGAATTCTACCTTGAACATCCGCAGTTCAAATCATCACAAGTCGATATATGTAATGTCTTTCACTGTGACGGCTTATTGTTATGCAGCACCGAAGATGATAAACTCGTGGTATTTAATCCATGTTCAGGAGAAACCAAGTGGATTGAACCTAGAAACCACTACAAGAACACCGACTTCTATGCTCTTGGTTACGACAACAAATCCTCCTGCAAGAAATATAAAGTCTTGAGGGTTGATCGCCGCCATGTTGGGGGTGTCAACAATGAGTACGAAACCTATGACTTCACCACTGATTCTTGGAGGGTTCTTGGTCCCACTACTGATTGGTTGTTACCCCGAAGTCATCGTGGCGTGTCGGTGAAAAGAAATACTTATTGGGTTGCTTGTTACAGAGGGACGCCATATCATGAATTCTTACTAAGTTTTGATTATTCAACAGAAGGGTTCCAAAAGCTGCCTCTTCCTCATCAATTTGGTTCTGCTGTTAAGGTTTTATCAGTGGTTAGAGAAAACCAACTTTGTCTCTGTGTTACTATTTCAACAGAGTTACATGTCTGGGTGACAGCAATTAGTACCGAATCAGTCATTGTTTGGAGAAGGCTCTTTAAAGTGAACGCCAGTTTACATTATGACTTTTCCAATGGGGTGAGTTTGTTGACCAACGAGCAGAACAAACTTATGTTTTGTTGCAATAATTACATATACGTATATCCCGATGGTGGAAATGTTACATGCAAATTACCTTGCTCGCATCTTCTGAATTATGTTCCAAGTTTAGCTCAAATACAACAAGGGTTACGTGACATGTAAGTTTTACGCCAATCTATCCAAGTTTTTTATTTTCTTGTTTTCTTCATATCGTTTCATATTTTAGCTTTGTAGTCTGTTTTTTTGGTGGATTGGTCAAATTTACCTATGTATGTACAGCTTATCTTAAGATACAATTCAGTAATTTCATTTGGATTATTTCTATTGTTTTTTGTTTGAAACTTTTTTTTTCTTCAACAAAATACAAGATTGACTCAAACGAACCATTGCAAACGAAAAATAAAAGGTTCTAGTCAAAACATTTGACATTTTAAAACATTGTTATTTACAATTTTGTTATGAAAACTAAATTGAAAAGATAAATATTAGACACAAATCTATTACCAAAAAAAAATATTAGACACAAATATGCGTAGAACTTATGAATGAGTAATGTTAGATAGACACAAATACTAATTACGAAATACACAACTATATGAGATAATCCCAAAAAAACCACAATAATAAAAATGTAGGAAACAGAATTGTGGTGAAAAAATCACAGTAATAAAATTTAATTTCTACGGAAAAATTGATGAGTGCTTGTTCCACTTCTAATATAATTTCTACATGTATCGAAGCGAATGGGTGAAGCAAAATGCACTTGTATTTGGATATTATTTCAGGGAGAACTTTTTTTAATTCAATCTTCAAATCTAAATTCCGAACCTATGGAGATAGTGTTTGCTTTAATTATTGGAAACTCTTTATTTTGCATGTACTTTTGCTTAGCGAGATCAGATGGCATTTGGCCGTTTATTTGAAGCTTATAGATGCTTCAAACGTTTTCTTAAAATGCTCGATCAAAATCTCTATAAATTTACGAAAAGATTATGACATTTTTTGGTGGATTTTTAAAACCCATATTCTCTTCGGTCACAGGTTCCTCGAGTTCTAGGAAAAGAAATCACTTTTCGAAGTACTAAAAAGTTGAAAGTTGCAATCTATAATAACAAAATGCCCGGCGGTAGGGTGGTGCAAGGGGTGCTTTTGCACCGGGTCATGTTATTTTTGACAAAAAAATTATAAGATTTTAAGGTTTTCATTGTTTGATATTTTGACAAATAAGACCTCTAAATTATGTTAAAATAATTTTTTTGGCACAAGATCTAAAAAAACTTACGCCGGCCAACAACTAAGGCCTTTTATATGTAACATGGACTAAGAGCGCTAGACTCAGTTAGAGGTATAGCCTCAGTTATAGATAATCCGCAAATATATGATAAAACCAGGATAAAATGATTTATCGATCTCTAAGTGTTGTATAATTCAATTTCTTATGCGATCTTCCACTTCGTAGCTTGCTTCAAATCACTTAACGACAACAACATAAAATCAAATATTTAATTTACAAGTTTAGTTAGGTTAGTGCCAATGTTTGTTACTAATTAATATTCTCGAAGCGTAAATCATTCTTAGTCACGTTTTTGGGAAATGAAAATAGATTAACAAACCATTTTATTAACTTTTTCTTGGTGTTGTGCATCAGATAGTCTACATCACATGTATAGTTTTAAGGACATAGTGTGATGATTCAAATACAAACATAACGCAACACTACTTGCGATGCATAGGACCACTGAAGAAGAGCCTCTAGATTTGCATGGCTGCGGAGCCAATGAACTTGGTGAGACCAAAGGTAAGAGCCATAGCCATCCAACCACCAATAACCACCCTAACACTCGACTTAACCACACTTGTCTTTCCCAGGACCGCACCGGTCACTCCAAACACAACCAATGCTATGGTGGCCACAACCGCTACCACCGCCATTCTTACCTTATGGTTCTCTATGAATACAGCAGCCAGAAGCGGCATTGCTGCCCCCACTGAAAATGCCAACGCTGATGCAATTGCTGCTTGTCCTGGATTCGGCAACCGTTCTTTCTTCTCTTCCTGCCATTAAACTTACACTTTTTACTATATATCATATAGAAATGTTAATGTCACCAAAAGTCTAAAAGGAAAAAAACAAAAAAAAAATATGAATAGTGTCAAAATATCGATTACAAATTTAGTTGGCAATAAATATGTTATATCTGTTGTTTCAAACACCAACTTTTACATAGAGACTGTTCACATGTCAAAAACAAGTCACATTGTTTTACGAATTTTTATTTTATTTTATCATAAACTACAGTCTATATATATATATATATGTATATTATATGTTGCACAAAAACAAAATATATGTATATTATATAATTATATATATATATATAGATATAAAAGAACTGAATATCCAAACGCCACATGCTACTATGATTAGTGGAAGAGCTTCACGGTGTGTTCCATTTAATAAAAATTGTTACTATGCTTAAAATACTAGTGATAGATTGGTGTAGCAAATATCTATCCGAAAATACGTTTAGACACAGAATGGTGCGTGCTGTGTCTATTATATATACATTACCTCCTCTTGTTCGTCAATTGCTGATAATGATGTCTTATTCTCAATAGCTCTCTTCATCTGCGCAGTTTCAATATCTCTTTGTGTACACACAGACACAAACTCTCCAATAGCCATACTACAAGCACCCGCAACAAGGCCGGCAAAACCAACGAGCAGCATTGCTTTGACGTCTTCTTTGATAGAACCAACACCCATCATGAGGGACGCCACTGTGACCAGACCATCGTTGGCTCCAAGCAAGGCAGCTCTTAGCCACTGAGCCCTCTGCATGTAGTCCACTTCATCCTTCTCTTCTCTCGGACGACTTTTCTGATTCCTTGGGCTGCTTATTTCTGAAAGCTGACCGTTGGAAGCCATGGTTTGGAATTTGTACTGACTACTGAGTAGTGATTTACTTGATTTTGATTGATGAGAAGGCTTGTGGAGAACTCACGCCTTATATAGAAAAATAGAGTAAATAGCTTTGTTTATTAATAGTTGTGTTACCTAATAATATATATATATATATATAAGAGAAAAAGATAGAGTGGTGGTAGTGGTGGAGACGGTAACGTTGGACACTATACTTCTTCAGAGTGGAAATATAATCGGATGGATCTACATAGCTACCCAAAAGGGCGATCATGATAAACAATATCATTGGTGAAATGGGTTTAATACGATTACTGTTGGTGATTAAGTTCATATATTGGTTTATTACTTTTCTTGGTAAAGGTAATTAAGTAATAGAGTTTCAGTTTCCAATATATCATGGTTTTGAACTTTTGAATGCGACATATTTAAAGAGTGTTTTAACGACTATACATGTTACATAGAATTTGTTTATATTCAATCAAGATTTTATTATATTTTGTAATATAGTTTCCAACATATCATGGTTTTATATCATGATTAAATGCAAATAAAGACCAGTCGGAGACGGATTACGAGTGCTTTCTTATTAATTTTCTTTTTATGAACTAAGAGGGAATTCTCATACAATCACAATTCCGGATTACGAGTACATAACCTACTAACCTACTATGGACATTAAGAAGTAGCATTTAGAGCCAAACACAAACGAGTATAATATACTCTTAATTTCTCACATCATCTGGAATATTTTACAAGATAAAAGTATGTAAACTTAATTAACTATTTGGTTAAAAAAATGTCTAAAATAAAATATGTATTAGGCTAAAATTGTAACTCTCCAGTAATTTAAAGTTTAATAACGTAACTTAAAATTGAAGACACTCTTATCAATAAAAGAAAGAACAACATTACTTTTGTTTTACCTTCTATACTGATCGTGTAGAATTTTTTATTTTATTTTTGTGTGATGTCATTGCTAACATCATTATGAGTGTTATGTCATTGCTAACATCATCTCATAATCTACTTAATGATTTTTTTTCATTCTTAATGAAATCTTAGATGCATTTTTAAAGGAAAAATTAAGATGTTTGTGAGCCTAAGTCCCGAAAATCCAAACCAAATCTAGAAGAAAATGGACCCGAACCCAACCCGAAGATTATAAATATTGAAACAAAGCTTGTGAGTCTAATCCCAAAAATCCATAAATCGAACCGAACCCAAACACCCAGCTTATACTTCTGACAATCTCAAAGGCTCCTCAGTCATACACTATTAGCAAACTGCATTCCATTTTATTCCACGGTTTTGATGCATGGGGATGGGGCACACTAATACCAAATGAACTAGGAGAACAAATTATACCATTGTCCATTAGATAATTTTTAAAACTTAGTATGGGGCACGTCAATAAACTTGTAGATCCGCCCCTGGGAGAAAAGGCGCCTCAACTCATTACCTAGTATCTTATTTTTAGAAAAATTTGATTATTTTTTTCTGTTTCATTTTATTTTTGGTCAATTTAACCAATAAAAAAAATCAATGATTTAATTAAGAATATAACATATTATTTGAAAAAAAATTAGAAAAATAGGAGTAGGGATCAAGAAATTACCATTTTAGTGTTTGATGGTGTGGTGGTTGGTAGTGGTGATAGCCGGCGGCCAACAATCAGAGGGGATGGTTGTAACGCCCCGACCGCCACCTCTTAGTGGGCTTCATGTCCAATCCCAGTCCATAGGCTCACCTTCCTTAATAGGTCTCACGTCCTCTCCGTAGATCCGTGAGTCTATCCAAATCCGACTGTCGGTTTGCTACGTCCGGGAGACTTTAAAGACTTGTTACTGTCCCTACAAATCACCAAATGATATTTTCCTGTGTTTTGTCCTCACTCGCACAGTTCCGACAATCACTTCCCGGAAAATCACCCAGCCTGAGACTACTCCAGCTCAAGCACACTTAACTATGGAGTTCTCTCAGGACCCTTGACCAAAAAGATAAGTGCACTTTGGTGACATAAGTGGCCAAATCAATTTTTTTAAACCTCTCCGCAAGTCTCTGAAACTGGGGTGTCACAATTCACCCCCACTAATAATAGATCGCAACGTCCTCGTTGCATACCAAGACCGTCACTCCCGACGGTGTGAGCCCACTCGACTCCACACTCGTCTGGGTTCGGCTTTGATACCACTTGTAACGTCCCGACCACCACCTCTCAGTAGGCCCCATGTCCAATCCAGTCCATGGGCCCACCTTCCTTAATGGGCCAAACATCCTCTCACTAGGCCCGTGATCCCATCCATATCCGATGTTCGGTTTGCTACGTCCGGGAGGCTTTAAAGACTTGTTACCGTCCCTATAAATCACCACATGATCTTTCCATGTGTTTTGTTCTCACTCGCACAGTTCCGACAATTACTTCCCAAAAAATCACCCATCCTGAGACTACTCCAGCTCAAGTTCGCTTAACTCTGGAGTTCTCTCAGGATCTTTGACTGAAAAGATAAGTGCACTTTGGTGACATAGGTGGTCAAATCAATTCTTTTAAACCTCTCTACAAGCCTCTGAAACCGGGTTGTCACAGGTTTTGATTGGCTTAACTCTGTTTTTGTTTTATTTTAGGGCATTTTTTAGTGATATTACATAATTGGCTTCAGTACAAAACAATATTAGTGAATCATATAATGCTGTTTTGAAAGATTCTCGAGAAAAAACAGTGGTTGCATTGCTAGAATATATAAGACGACATATAATGGCTAGTAATCTGGTTAAGATCAAGGAGACGCAGAATGTTACAGGGAAGATCACACCCAAGGCAGCTGCTATTATGGAAAAGCGGAAAAAGAGTTTGAAGTAGTGTCATCCATTTACAAATGGAAGATACATTTATGAGGTGGATCATGGAAAAAATAAGTATGTGGTTCATGTTCGAGGTAAGATTTCTTGCACTTGGAGGGAGTATGATGTGAGTGAGATTCCTTGCTGCCATATTATGTCTGCGATTGCGGCTGAATATAAGGAGACAAAGCTACCAGAAACTGTAATTTTAGAATGCTATTTCGTAGAGAAGTGGAAGCTTTGTTACCGTTCGCTTCTGTTTTCTGTGAATGGCATGGAACTTTGAGAAACACATAGTGATGTTGTTGTTATGCCTCCTTCGGACAGGATAATGCCAAGAAGACCAAAAAACAATGACCAAATCAAAGATCCAAGCGAAGAAACTTCTTCTCAGAATTGTCAAAAGTCTATAGTGGTAATTTGACTGTTTATTATGCATACATCTTTCTTTCTTATATGATGTATACATGTAGCAACTGCGGACAAACAGGGCATGCATAACAAACGCACATGTCAAATGGAGCCGGTGCCTAAGCCACCTAATCCGCCTAAAAAATTTCCTTCTTATCAGGCGAAATTTATCATGGTACAATTATAATTCTTTGTATTAGTGTATGTCAATGATTTCTTGGAAATAAACTTCTGATTCATGCATTTGTTTTTGCAGACATGTACCAACTGTCAACAAACTGGACACAACAAACGCAAATGTAAACTCCAACTAGTGTCTAAGCCACCCAATTTGCCTCCAGAAAGACCTTCAAAGAGACAAAAGACCACCCAATGAACTTAGCTTGTCATATGAAGTCTTACTTTTCTGGGTTTTGATGTTGCAACATGTTTAGTTTGGATTATAATCGTGTTTTCATAATTTTTATGATCCAATAGGTTTAAATACTCAGATTTGTAATGAGATTTTTGTTCTCTATCAAAGTTTTTGACTAATTAAAAATATGTCGTTTTTTTTTTTTTTCTTAAAATGCAATGTTATAACTTAATTATGTCTTAACAGTAATCATAGGGATTTTTTACTAACAAATTTTAAGTTGAGGGGTTTTTTATTAGATATATAATTAAAGGTGTTCATAACGATCCATCTTTAGTTGAAGGGTTTAATTACCAAAAACCCCTAAAACTAATAAGTAATTTTTAATTTAGATATTTTTCTCAGCTATTGCACATAAATGAAAAACCAATTTACTGATAATATCTATCTATAGTGCATGAGAGTTGCTTGTCGTGGTTTCATCTATCCTTGTTATTTTTTTATTTTATTTTTTATTTTTGTATCATGACGTGGTGCAAATGTAACCATCTTTAGTAGATCCATGTATTACAGGTAAACCTATATGAACTAGATTTGCTAGTTATGAAAGTTAGGATCATCATAATGAAACGTGATATCACGACTAACAAAAAGATATATAAAATATATAAATTAAAACTAGATTTGTTAACAGGATTAGAATTTTTTTTTAAAAATTGCTCATATGCCAAAAGTATGTATTTTCACTAATTTATGTTAATAGATGTAAGTGTAAATAATAAAATATTACGATAATTTTTTTGTTGAAAACAAATATTATGATAAATATATGTAATTTGGATTCATAATGAATTACAATCCCTATGTAACTATGTTAGGAAAAAATTATAATATTTTTTTTCAAAAATATGTATATAAGTATTAATGTGACTTAAGACTTTATATTCACTTTGTTTAAATTTTATCTATAGTAAGAAACATAAGAAAACTTAGAGATTTAAAAAAAAAGAAACTCTCATAGAAAATATTTTAAATAACCATGCATCATATATTTTTTTTTCTATATTTTTGTTTTGCAAGGAAAAGAAATGTTAAGCAAACAACCTATCAAACTATACTTAACTAAACGAACCTTTACAAAAAAGGCAAAGAAATTTCTTAATTATCAGTTTTTTACTTTTTAGTTCTTCAGTCTCGGAGAAAAGGAAATAATGATATAGGGGGTATAATTAGTCACTAATCACAGTAATTAAACCAACTAAACTCAAACGAAAGACAAAAAAACCCTAACTTTAATGTAAGCAGTACTATATAAGGCAAGAGATCGGCTTTCTCAATCTCTCATTATCAATTTCTCTCAGTTTCTAATCTCTCTCCAATTCCCTTGTGCCTCACGTTTCTGCTTTCAGAAGAACTTTTTTTGTTCCTTTTGTAAAAAATCTCAGAAGAACTTGAGTCTCCGGTACGATCAGAATGAGAAGTATGTATCACGACGATGTTCATCCCACGACTTCAGGGAAGAAGATGTGGTCGAATTTTTGTACGCTGGTGGATGCGGCAGTTATGTTATCTGAAGAAGAAAGCCTTGAGAGAATCTTTTGTCTCTTTCCGAGAAAAACAAGGTCGTCTGTGGTGAAGAGAAGATACCAACAACAAATTCTAAATAGAGCTTCTACGGCTTCAACGCTCATCGATCTTAATGAGTTCCCTATTGAATATGAGACCGAAGACTCGCAAAACCAACTCCCATGGCTCTCTTCTTCATGTGTCACCGCCGCTGATTCCGAGTCGAAAACCCTACGAAACCCTAGTTCTGAACTCTTACTCTTGGCTTGCTACAAAACGGCTGAGTCCGAGAAGACGGAGATGATCAAAGACTCACTAAACCCTAATTCCCCATGTTCTGATCTGTCTTTGTGCTTAGTACCGGGGAGCACAAGCCGCAAGAGACGTGCCGTGAAAGAGAGAAAGCGTACTGGTGGATACAAGAAAGCAAAGGTTGCTCCTTTATCACCGACGGCGAGAGACATGCCTGAGTGGCTTGTCAAGGCTATGAGAGATATGAACGGAGCCAGAGACGCTAAACTGATCTTTGAGAAGACTCTGTTCGTGACTGATGTAAACCCAACACAGAACCGTCTCTCAATGCCTTACAACAACTTACACCGAAACGACTTCTTGACGCCTGTGGAGTCGAGAATCATAGACGAAGACATCAACCACAATAAGAAGATTGGAGTGGGAGCGATTCTCGTGGATCAGTGGTCTAAAAAGTGGGGTGTGATGCTGAACAGATGGGAGATGAAGAAAGATTCTGGTAAAGGAAGCTGGAATTACAATTTGATTTGTGGGTGGAACGACATCGTTGAGGCTAACGGATTGAAAGAGGGAGACAACATCAGTCTTTGGTCGTTCAGGTGCTTCGGAATCCTCTGTTTTGCCATGGAACATAGTAGCTCTTCCCTTGCTCTCTGTCTCTGCTAAGTGTCTTGTGTCTGAGTTGAGACTATAACTCGCACAGAGATCTGATTTCAAGAAATTCTGGAGGTTTAGTAATTTCTTAGCAGTAGGGTTTTAGGACGGTTGTAATCTATTAGTAACTATTGGTAACTTGTTCCTTATATTGTTTCAGATTATGAACTTAGCATTTTTACATGAATCTGGTTTGTTGTTTGGTGTTAATCAAGTCTTCAAATCAGCAAAGCATGCTTGTGTTGTTTTGCTCGGCTTGTACAGTAAGATATGACCAATAATAATATCAGGCAAGAATTACACAGGCGAGCAAGCGGCTATGCAGACTACTGCTTATGCTTATGCGTTGGGTATCATAAATAGAGAGAACAAGAATACACGTAAAAGGAATTAAACAGGGACCATTATCACTAATGAGACTCTCAGACCATCTCCGCTTATTTCTTACAAGTTTCTTAGAATTAAAAGTGATTAATTCTAATGAAAAGAGAGAAATTTCTTCAGCATCGATCTTTAATATTATTACATGTTTAGTGATCTTTAAGAACCATGGTGGTGTCACTAAGTATCTGATTGACTGAGGGGGAAAAAATTAGAGATTTAATTCTAATTTTATTTTGTAATCTTTCTTGTTTGTTGTTAAGCTGTCTCTATGAGCGACGGCGGGAAGAATTTCCGGAGATTCAGTAGAAGAGGATCAAGGTTTGTTGTTAAGCTCTTTATTTCTCTTGGTTTGTTGTTTCTCGGCAATTGATTTCAAATTTTAAGAGAAAAAAAAAATCATTTTTTTGGGTAATTGTAGCGTTAGATTAACTTGAAAACGACTCCAACTCCATTGCGACTGAATCGGAAACAATCATTTACAAAGAGCCGACACAGTACGATAACAACTCCATTGCATCTCTCGGTTCATCTCAAAAGAAGGTACTAAGCTCAAATATATTGTTCCTATTGTTATATGCCATTGCTTCATCAGAACTGGTAGGTTGAACTGTGTGTCATAGCTTTTTGATTCTACATTCTTGTTCCTCTGTTGAATGTCCTGTTGAAGATTGTATTTTTATTAGTTACGAGGGAGATACTGATTCTCCAAATGTTTTCACAGGCAGAGAGAGGCTAATCCGGATGTGGTTGAAGCTAATGAACTTGCTACTCCTAAATCTTATCAAAGCATGATCTTACGTATGGCTGGTTTCTGCAAAACCAAGGTATGTTGTGATCTCTTACATCAGTCATGAATCATGATATGGCTTGCTCTGTAGAAATTTTTTGTCTTTGTGCTTTAAAGGCTTAATTTTTTGAGTTTTCTTGCATCTATCTGGTTGCGTATTGGTCATATGATTTAGAGGACATATATAAGACCCTGGGTGATGACGCCTTATGACCAATGTTTTCAGATATCATTCTTCTCGACTAAATATTCCTTTCATGCTACTATTGTTATAGATACATGCTGCCTTAGAGCCTATTAATGATAATGATGAAGCTGCTAAAGCTTATGGTATTCACTTTGCCGCAGAAATGATTTTGGCCCATGGAATCACTACCCTTCATTGTACACATTGAACGTTGACAAATCAGCTATTAATGGTTGTTCCTCATTTGATCAAAAAAAAAAAAAAAATGGTTGTTCCTCATTTCCTTCAATCTATTTTTCGTTGTAGTAATAATATCTTACACACAAACCTAACAATGGTGCTCAAATTGCCGAACCTTTGTCTCATTGATGAGTCAAAAATTTATCGTTCTCTACCTTGGAGACGCCCTGCAAATGTTTTCCGTATTAGTGAAGATGTTGGCCATATTTTCTGGTAACCTTCATTTTGTTTCTCTTGCTCTGATCATCAAGTACCACATATTCATTTGTTCTCTCACATTCTACTTTAGATTTTGCAAACTTCGATTTTAATGGCCTTATTTTAGTACTTCTTCTTGATTCACTTGATCCTTATTCTATTTGCACACATTGTTATTTTAATCGTACAGTTATCACTTGTAAGGAGATGCTTCGTTTGCTTGTCATCTTCTTCTGCATTTTTCATTGCCAATGAGTAGTCAAGATTAAAATTAATTGTTTTTGTAATCTATTTTTAAATGCTTTTATGTCATATGTTTGTTTAAAATTTTATGAAATGCAATTATTTTTAAGTTTTTTTTTTAAATATTTAATATTATAAAAATTAAACAAAATAAACTCTACTATAATAATTTACAAAATTATACTGTATTTTTTAATTAAAGATCCAAATTTAGAAATTATTAATGGACCCATAAAATTTTACAGTTTTTTAAGAAGTTCTTAATTAAAAAATTTTAAAAATTTATAAGAAAATAATTGTTTAACAACTTTCTTTACATCCATTAATAGAGATGCTCTCATTAGGGGTGTCAAAATGGGTCAAGATTAATGAGTCAACTCAATTCATGAACCCTAATGAATTGATAGCTTAAATAACTTGATGATTAAATGAGTTCATGAGTCAAATGAGTTTGGTTATAATAGGTTTATGAGTTAACAACTAACCCATAAATTTCTTTATTATCAACCTAATATCATCAACATCATCATACTATCATCATCATCATCCTACCATCATCATATCATCATCATCATACTACCATCATTTAACTATCATCATCATCAACATTTTCATACTATCATCATCATCATACCTTCATAATCATATTAACATAACCTTCATCATATCATATCAACATATCTATCATAGTCAACAGCATGATCTCATCATCATCATCTTATAATTTTCCGCCAAAAATGCAAAACTGAACTTTTCCTCTGTAATTTCCCACTAAAAGTTATGTGATGGTGATAATGATGATGATGGTGAAAATGATGATAAAGATTAATTATAATTATTTTATATTAAATATTAATTAATTTGTATTAATCCAATAACATATTTATGAAAGACAAAAATGTTAAACCTCTCCAAAAAAACTATCTTTACCCAACAAATATTTCTCTCTCTCTCATCTCTCTCTCTCAAAACAAGAGAGTCTCTCCTCTTTCTCAAGTCCTCATTTGCATTTTTAAAACCGAAATCTTCATTTCCTTCTTTGATGTTTGAGAGCAACAAAAGAAAATCTTGCTTGGTGGCTGTCAAAACGTTCAACATGTGAGAGAGAAAAGATAAGATTGAAAAGTTCAAAAAGAATATAAGAGAAGAAAAGATTTTACCCTCCCTGCATGAATAAAGCCGGAGCTTTGAAATCATTAGGGAAAACAGAGGATTACTAATGAATCTAAGATTTTATTTTGGAAAAACTTTGACGATCCGAAAAGCGAGTTTGTGAATTTCCTGATGTCTAGAACAAATAGCAACTCCAACCATAAAACACCAAAACACTAAATTTAATGTTAAAATTTAGTGTTTTGGTGTTCCAAAAAATTCTCATCTCCAACCCAACACCAAATCTCACACAAAAAGCAAATTTTTAATTATTCTATTATTAAATTTAAGATTATTTTTTTCCTCTGTTAATAGTTTAATAAATATTAATATTTTTATAAACGATTAATTTTAATTCAGTTAATATAGTATTACAATCAATACATAAAAATAACAGAAAATATTTTTAATTTGATTTGGCATTTTTTATTTGATTTTATTGAAGTTTAATATGAATTTTATATTATATTAATTATAGTTAACAGTTTATATTACAAAATGTAATTAGAAAGTTCAAAAATATTGATGATATATTTGGGTTTTAGTGGATAAACAACAATTTATATATAATTTTAAATCAAAAACACAAATAAAACAATATACATATATATATATATATTAGTGTTTTGTGAATAATATTTTAAAAAAATGAGATAGTATTTATGTTGTCGTCTGATTGGAGTTGTTTTTAGACTATAATCAATGTTATACCGTTCGGTTGGAGTTGCTCTAAATGATTTGGAATCTCTCGGCGGAGATTGTGTAGTTCTTAATTGAGTATATTAAATATTTATATGTGGGTAAGTTGTAATGTAGCCGTAGTTTGTAGATGAGAAAAAAGTAGTATTGTATTATCGTTTGTTTTATAGCTTTGAATTGGAGGGCAATGCAGTCCTCCTAAGTCCTAAGATTAAGACACCAATCAAAGGCTACGAATAAAGAACGCAATTTAGGCGGAGCGGATTAAACAATTCAAAAGGATCAGACAGAATAAATGCATAGCAAGCGGATCAAGGAGAACAAATGCAGATCGAGTGTTTCGAACGCTTTAAAATATTTGTCAAATAGTAAAAACAGATAAAAGATTTGATAATCAAATGGTACATATCAATATAATAGTTTCTATATTTTTCAATACATAATATTAAAATAAACTATAATAAATAACATTTGCTATATTAATTTACTAGTTTTTTTTAAACATATCTTTACATCCGACGACTTCAGGGAAGAATATGTGGTCGAATTTTTTTACGCTGGTGGATGCGGCAAGAAAGCCTTGAGAGAATCTTTGGTCTCTTTCCGAGAAAAACAAGGTCGTCTGTGGTGAAGAGAAGATACCAACAACAAATTCTAAATAGAGCTTCTACGGCTTCAACGCTCATCGATCTTAACGAGTTCCCTAATGAATATGAGACCGAAGACTCGCAAAACCAACTCCCATGGCTCTCTTCTTCATGTGTCACCGCCGCTGATTCCGAGACTAAAACCCTACGAAACCCTAGTTCTGAACTCTTACGTACTCTTGGCTTGCTACAAAACGGCTGAGTCCGAGAAGACGGAGATGATCAAAGACTCACTAAACCCTAATTCCCCATGTTCTGATCTGTCTTTGTGCTTTGTACCGGGGAGCACAAGCCGCAAGAGACGTGCCGTGAAAGAGAGAAAGCGTACTGGTGGATACAAGAAAGCAAAGGTTGCTCCTTTATCACCGACGGCGAGAGACATGCCTGAGTGGCTTGTCAAGGCTATGAGAGATATGAACGGAGCCAGAGACGCTAAACTGATCTTTGAGAAGACTCTGTTCGTGACTGATGTAAACCCAACACAGAACCGTCTCTCAATGCCTTACAACAACTTACACCGAAACGACTTCTTGACGCCTGTGGAGTCGAGAATCATAGACGAAGACATCAACCACAATAAGAAGATTGGAGTGGGAGCGATTCTCGTGGATCAGTGGTCCAAAAAGTGGGGTGTGATGCTGAAGAGATGGGAGATGAAGAAAGATTCTGGTAAAGGAAGCTGGAATTACAATTTGATTTGTGGGTGGAACGACATCGTTGAGGCTAACGGATTGAAAGAGGGAGACAACATCAGTCTTTGGTCGTTCAGGTGCT
The DNA here is from genome assembly GCF_000633955.1 of Camelina sativa. NCBI lineage: Eukaryota > Viridiplantae > Streptophyta > Magnoliopsida > Brassicales > Brassicaceae > Camelina > Camelina sativa. Next base: position 15,481,217 of record NC_025703.1, on the reverse strand, counting down.
GTGGAATCCTCTGTTTTGCCATGGAACAGAGTAGCTCTTCCCTTGCTCTCTGTCTCTGCTAAGTTTCTTGTGTCTGAGTTGAGACTATAACTCGCACAGAGATCTGATTTCAAGAAATTCTGGAGGTTTAGTAATTTCTTAGAAGTAGGGTGTTACAGTAACACTGTTACTAGGGTTATGATCTTATTTGTAACTATTGATTACTTGTTCCTTCTATTGTATCAGATTATGAACTTAGAAATTTGACATGAATCTGGTTATTTTTTTGGTCTTACTTTAGTTATTGCATTATTACCTTTTCTTGTATTATATCCCAAAGTCTATGTGTGGTGAAATTGATCTAATCCTGCAAGTGTTTTGGTTCATTATATTCATCGGAAATGATCAAATCAGTAACAAAATTTGTTGACAGGTCAGGTTTTTACTACAATTTCCTTCAGGCATTTGAAT
>NC_025703.1:15459163-15479928 GCF_000633955.1 Camelina sativa | reverse complement strand
TTATTGCATTATTACCTTTTCTTGTATTATATCCCAAAGTCTATGTGTGGTGAAATTGATCTAATCCTGCAAGTGTTTTGGTTCATTATATTCATCGGAAATGATCAAATCAGTAACAAAATTTGTTGACAGGTCAGGTTTTTACTACAATTTCCTTCAGGCATTTGAATGAAGTATTCTGAACCTTGATTGAAACACAACTGCAGTTGCAGATGATGGTAAATTAAACCATGTTTCTAATACAACACAGTCATGCTCTGAGACAAATGAAGAGCCTAGAAACAACGTTGGAATGCGTAGTTCCTTCCTTCGATACCCTTGCCTAGGTTCTGGAATGTATCAATGGCAGGAGTAGTTTGGCCATAAGTTTGGACATAAAACTTGACAGGTATCAACGTTTAAAGGCAAGGGCGGATCCACAATAGAGTAGGGAGGGACAGTTGCCACTGTCAAATTTTTTTAGACTAATGCTATTTTATAACAGTTTTGAATTATGCCCCTCGTAATAAATTCTTTTTTGTCCATGTTACTCAGGTTTTTCTATATTCACACGTTTTTGACATCAAATGCGTCTTCCAATCTATACAAAACCAAGTTAAAAGTCCAATTTGTCTATTTATTTTACCAATATTACAACCCGTATACTTTTAATAGCATTGTGTTACTTAAAAAATTAACCAATTTTTTTAAATGGGTTGTCTTTCTTAAATAAAATTTGAGTTATATTTTTCACCAAAAAACTTGAATTCTTATAGAAAATTTTTTTCGTTTCAGTTAAAATTTGCCCCGGCTAATTTTTTTTTCTAGATCCGCCACTGTTTAAAGGTACTGATAAATATCTTCTTCCTGAGTTAGAGTTATTCAACAATTAATAATAACCAAGTCTAGTTTCAAATCGGCAATACATGTTTGTGTTGTCTTGTTAACTAAACAGGCTAGTTCAAAACAATGATTAATTAATAGAAAAAGAGATGATGCAAGAAATAAACAAGGTTCTGAAAAGATATGACTAATATAAGATTATAAGAATCTCATCCTGCAAACAAACACTGTAACTTAATTACAGGATCTGAACCGAACATGTAACATAAGAGAACACGGCTCCAAGATCCGTTTCTCTGAAATATCCATCTTCTCCGACCACGAAACATGTCTTGTAGCCAGCCTCGTCACAGTATCTGACACCAACCACAGCTACTTTCTTCTCCTTATCAATGAAGAAACTCTCAACTTTAAAATCATCAGATTGAAAGAACTACTCATAAGTTGAATATCAACTTAAAGAATTCTCTCCATCATCATATCATCATCATCATACTACCATCATTTAACTATCATCATCATCAACATTTTCATACTATCATCATCATCATACCTTCATAATCATATTAACATAACCTTCATCATATCATATCAACATATCTATCATAGTCAACAGCATGATCTCATCATCATCATCTTATAATTTTCCGCCAAAAATGCAAAACTGAACTTTTCCTCTGTAATTTCCCACTAAAAGTTATGTGATGGTGATAATGATGATGATGGTGAAAATGATGATAAAGATTAATTATAATTATTTTATATTAAATATTAATTAATTTGTATTAATCCAATAACATATTTATGAAAGAAAAAAATGTTAAACCTCTCCAAAAAAACTATCTTTACCCAACAAATATTTCTCTCTCTCTCATCTCTCTCTCTCAAAACAAGAGAGTCTCTCCTCTTTCTCAAGTCCTCATTTGCATTTTTAAAACCGAAATCTTCATTTCCTTCTTTGATGTTTGAGAGCAACAAAAGAAAATCTTGCTTGGTGGCTGTCAAAACGTTCAACATGTGAGAGAGAAAAGATAAGATTGAAAAGTTCAAAAAGAATATAAGAGAAGAAAAGATTTTACCCTCCCTGCATGAATAAAGCCGGAGCTTTGAAATCATTAGGGAAAACAGAGGATTACTAATGAATCTAAGATTTTATTTTGGAAAAACTTTGACGATCCGAAAAGCGAGTTTGTGAATTTCCTGATGTCTAGAACAAATAGCAACTCCAACCATAAAACACCAAAACACTAAATTTAATGTTAAAATTTAGTGTTTTGGTGTTCCAAAAAATTCTCATCTCCAACCCAACACCAAATCTCACACAAAAAGCAAATTTTTAATTATTCTATTATTAAATTTAAGATTATTTTTTTCCTCTGTTAATAGTTTAATAAATATTAATATTTTTATAAACGATTAATTTTAATTCAGTTAATATAGTATTACAATCAATACATAAAAATAACAGAAAATATTTTTAATTTGATTTGGCATTTTTTATTTGATTTTATTGAAGTTTAATATGAATTTTATATTATATTAATTATAGTTAACAGTTTATATTACAAAATGTAATTAGAAAGTTCAAAAATATTGATGATATATTTGGGTTTTAGTGGATAAACAACAATTTATATATAATTTTAAATCAAAAACACAAATAAAACAATATACATATATATATATATATTAGTGTTTTGTGAATAATATTTTAAAAAAATGAGATAGTATTTATGTTGTCGTCTGATTGGAGTTGTTTTTAGACTATAATCAATGTTATACCGTTCGGTTGGAGTTGCTCTAAATGATTTGGAATCTCTCGGCGGAGATTGTGTAGTTCTTAATTGAGTATATTAAATATTTATATGTGGGTAAGTTGTAATGTAGCCGTAGTTTGTAGATGAGAAAAAAGTAGTATTGTATTATCGTTTGTTTTATAGCTTTGAATTGGAGGGCAATGCAGTCCTCCTAAGTCCTAAGATTAAGACACCAATCAAAGGCTACGAATAAAGAACGCAATCTAGGCGGAGCGGATTAAACAATTCAAAAGGATCAGACAGAATAAATGCATAGCAAGCGGATCAAGGAGAACAAATGCAGATCGAGTGTTTCGAACGCTTTAAAATATTTGTCAAATAGTAAAAACAGATAAAAGATTTGATAATCAAATGGTACATATCAATATAATAGTTTCTATATTTTTCAATACATAATATTAAAATAAACTATAATAAATAACATTTGCTATATTAATTTACTAGTTTTTTTTAAACATATCTTTACAGTTAAAAATATCAATAATAGGAAATATCATCATTTATTACATATATACTATGACAACATGATCTTAAAAACAAATATTAGCATAACAGGTTATTAGTTATTAACTTATTATTGCAAAAAATAGGGTCGGGTTAATTTACCTATGACTAGAAACATCTTTATTAAATCACTGCACTTTGAATATTTTTATATGTAAACATCACATCTACAGCTCTTTCGTAAAATATAAAATCAAATTTATGAGATAAGTTTATAATTGTGTATGTGTATATTCTATTAGTAATGTTTAGTGTTTATTGTTCTTCATTACTGACGTCAAGAGTTTTTGTGTGAAATAATTCTCAAACGTATCCATGAAAGTTCATTGTAACATCCGTGAACCGGAATCCGGTTAAAGGGATGCATCGACCGATGCACATAGGTTTTGCACGGTTCGACTTAAGTTAAACGTTACATTTTGGGGTTAGGAAAAATCCTTAAGTCGAGTTCTGTCGTCATTAGACGAGTTGACCGTTTTTGGGAAAAAAGAAAGAAAGGAAAAATTTCTTGAGTGTACTTGAGAGTTTTGAGAGATTGGAAGCTCTTCCTATAGAGATTTGTAGCTGGGATCGTTATAAGAGCTTCCAAAGAGTGTACATCTTATTGTTTGAGGTTCAGAATCTTCTTGGTAAAGGTGAGTGCATGACCATTGCTTATCTAAGCTTGAGATTTCTCTGATCTGCTTGTTTATGTGTTGTTTGGCTTATTAGAACATTATTTGGAACTTTGTGAAGCTTTCTTGTGGCTTGGGATCGAGTTTTGATGGTTTAGGAATGAAGATCCGGTGAGAAGCTTCGGGGAAAAGTGATGCTTGGAATGTGCGTCGATCGATGCACTTTGTGTGTCGGTCGATGCAATGCAAGGACAATGCGATTTAACCGAAGAGCGTCGGTCGGTACCATGTGGAGGCATCGGTTGATGCAAATTAGGGTTTCGTGAAATTTCGAGCATGCGTCAGTCGATGCAGTGTTAGTGTCGGTCGATGCAGGTTAAACTTGCATCGGTTGATGCAAGTTTGTGTCGGTCGATGAAACTCCTGTTCGTGTCGGTCGATGCATGGTTGGTATCGGTCGATGCAGTTCCTGGTTTGTTTGTTGGTTGTTGTTTGATGGTTAGAGTATCTCAATTGCTTGTGTGTATAGCCGAGTAGATGGGAGGATTGCCTCACTGAGTGTTTTATCAAATACTCATGCATTTCAATTTTGTGTTTGTGGTGCAGGTAAAGGCAAAGTGTGATCGTGGAATCAAGGCAATGAAGAGGAGGATATTCTAGGGACTCGATTGGATGTTGTCTGAATGGCTAGGTTGCTAGAGTTAAGTCCTACAGTGTTGTTTAGGAATGCTGGTTCCTTGTTTTATGTTGGAATGATTATTTGGTTATTGGATTTATTGGTTATCTAATTAATTAATGTTATCGTTTTAATGTTATTTGCTGTGTTATTGATTGGAGTAGATTGTTTATGAGTATGGGATTACTAGAATATTATTATTATTATTATTTTTTTAAAGGATCGGATCATTGCAGACATCATTGATCACATAGATACACGAATATTTGTTTGTCTAGTCGCGGATAGTTCAAAAACTTTTGTACAAATAATGTAAGTGTTTGATATGCAGTAGTGAGATTTAATAGAAAAATTTAATGGAGAAATTAAAATTGTTTTGATGCCAGTCTAAAATGTTTAGATCGTGGCTAATTGTTGCATACACGAAATCATTCTCTCGAAAATTTAGTATTATAAATACACATACTCTTTTTTTTACTGTATTAATTTAAATTGAAAGATTTTGATACCTATATACATTAAAATATTAAGAAAAATATAGTTTTGTCTTCTTATATACACATAAACTCAAAAACATTTATTAGAAAATATAATGACCACCGACCACCAATAACATATTTATGAAAAAAAAATGTTAAACCTCTCCAAAAACCATATTTACCCAACAAATCTCTCTCTCTCTCTCTCATCTCTCTCTCTCAAAACAAGAGAGTCTCTCCTCTTTCTCAAGTCCTCATTTGCATTTTTCAAACCGAAATCTTCATTTCCTTCTTTGATGTTTAAGAACAACAAAAGAAAATCTTGTTTGGTGGCTGTCAAAACGTTCAGCATGTGAGACAGAAAATATAAGATTGAAAAGCTCAAAAGGAATATAAGAGAAGAAAAGATCTTACCCTCTCTCCATGAAGAAAACCGGAGCTTTGAAATCATTAGGAAAAACAGAGGATTACTAATGAATCCAAGATTTTATTTTGGAAAAACTTTGACGATCGGAAAAGCGAGTTCGTGAATTTTCTGATGTCTAGAACAAATAGCAACTTCAACCACAAAACACCAAAATACTAAAATTAGTGTTTTGGTTTTCCAAAAAATTCTCATCTTCAGCCCAACACCAAATCTCACACAAAAAGCAATTTTTTATTATTCTATTATTAAATTTAAGATAATTTTTTCCTCTGTTAATAGTTTAATAAATATTAATATTTTTATAAATGATTAATTTTAATTCAGTTAATATATTATTACAATCAATAAATATAAATAACAGAAAATATTTTTAATTTGATTTGGAATTTTTTATTTGATTTTATTGAAGTTCAATATGAATTTTATATTATATTAATTATGGTTAATAGTTTATATTACAAACTGTAATTAGAAAGTTGAAAAATATTGATGATATATTTAGTTATTAGTGGATAAACAACAATTTATATATAATTTTAAATCAAAAACACAAATAAAACAATATACATATATATATATATATATATATATATTAGTGTTTTGTGAATAATATTTTTTAAAAATGAGATAGTATTTATGTTGCCGTCTGATTGGAGTTACTTTTAGACTATAATCAATGTTATACTGTTCGGTTGGAGTTGCTCTAAATGATTTGGGATATCTCGGCGGAGATTGTGTAGTTCTTAATTAAGTATATCAAATATTTATATTTGGGTAAGTTGTAATGAAGTCGTAGTTTGTGAAGGAGAAAAAACTAGTATTGTATTATCGTTTGTTTTATAGCTTTGAATTGGAGGGCAATGCAGTCCTCCTAAGATTAAGACACCACTCAAAGGCTCCGAATAGAGAATGCAGTCCAGGCGGAGTGGATCAATCAGTTCAAAAAGATCAAACAGAATAATTGCATAGCAAGTGGAGTAAGGAGAACTGCATAGCAAATGCAGATGGAATGGTTCAAACGCTTTAAATATTTTGTTAAATAGTAAAAAGTGATAAAAAAAATTTGATAATCAAATGGTACATATCAATATAATAGTTTCTATATTTTTCAATACATAATATTAAAATAAATTATAATAAATAACATTTGCTATATTAATTTACTAGTTTTTAAAACATATCTTTTCAGTTAAAAATATAAATAATAGGAAAATATCATTATTTATTACATATATACTATGACAACATGTTCTTAAAAACAAATATTAGCATAACAGGTTATTAGTTATTATTGCAAAAAAATAGGGTGGGTTAATTTACCTATAACTAGAAACATCTTTATTAAATCACTGCACTTTGAATATTCTTATACGTAAAAATCACATCTACAGCTCTTTCGTAAAATATAAAATCAAATTTATGAGATATGTTTATAATTGTGTATGTGTATATTCTTTTAGTAATGTTTAGTGTTTATTGTTCTTCATTACTGACTTCAAAAAGTTTATGTGTGAAATAATTACCAAACGTATCCATGAAAGTTCATTGACATGATTGATCACATAGATACACGAATATTTGGTTGTCTAGTCGCCGATAGTTCAAAAACTTTTGTAAAAATAATGTAAGTGTTTGATATACAGTAGTGAGATTTAATAGAAAATTTAATGGGGAAATTAAAATTGTTTTGATGCCAATCTAAAATGTTTAGATCGTGGCTAATTGTTGCATACATGAAAATATACATTAAAAGATATTTTTACCGTATTAATTTAAATTGAAAGATTTTGATACGTATATACATTAAAATATTAAGAAAAATATAGTTTTGTTTTTATACATATTGTTGATGTCTAAATCGATCACAATTAAAATGTTTTAGTTCGGTGGAAAGGAAGTCAAAGTTCTCTTTTATTGATCGGTGCCGAAGCACAAAAGTACGGGTTACAACGTAACTAAGACGAGTTAAAAACAACGGGTAAAAGACAATCGATGAGCTGTGAGCTCGCCGATTCTAACTTTAAAGGAGAGAGCTTGTCCTTTCTATCCGTCTTCTTTCTCTCTTTTTTGCAACCCCTTTCACGAACGCTATACGTCTGTATTTATGGGGAACTGTGTCGGTTCGCTCTCTAAAAAGACCAAAATACCCTTCCTTTTTTGGAAGTTTATTTGGACCTTTAATGAACCGAGCCTTTTGGTAAGGGGTGTGGATCTATTCCTAACACATACGAGACAATCCTATATATACACATAAACTCTAAAACATTTATTAGAAAACCTAATGACCACGACCACCAATAACAAATTTATGAAAGAAAAGAATGTTAAACCTCTCCAAAAAACCATCTTTACCCAACAAATCTCTCTCTCCCTCGTCTCTCTCTCAAAACAAGAGAGTCTCTCCTCTTTCTCAAGTCCTCTGCATTTTTCAAACTGAAATCTTCATTTTTTTCTTTGATTTTGAGAACAACAAAAGAAAATCTTGTTTGGTGGCTGTCAAACGTTCAGCAAGTGAGAGAGAAAACATTAGATTGAGAAGCTCAAAAGGAATATAAAAAAAGAAAATATCTTCACCTCTCTCCATGAAGAAAGCTGGAGCTTTGAAATTTATTAGGAAAAGCAGAGATTTACTAATAGATCCAAGATTTTATATTGGAAAAATTTTGACGATCGGGAAAACAAATTCGTGAATTTTCTGATATCTAGAACAAATAGCAACTTCAACCATAAAACACCAAATTTTAACACTAGTGTTAAAATTTGGTGTTTTGGGGCTCACTATAAAGTGGCGGTCCGAGCATTACACACTAGATCAGATAAAAATTAGAATATACTCGATCATTTTGGACAAAACTAAGTCCATAAAACAATTGTATGCAAACAATATTTGATATTTTTGGAATCAAAATATAATATATGCATAAAAAGGCATTGGAATATAATATACATTAAATATGAAGTGTTCCTATTTTTGCATGCAGAACATAAATTTTCATTTATAAATTTAATCTTTTTTGTTTAAAAAGAAAACTCATTTACTTGTGAATGAGAGAAAAAGTGTGGTTCTCCGGCTTATGCATACCGACTGTTTTTGTTCAAGGCCAAAATATTTTAAAAAACCATTGCAGATGGATTTGACATAGTTCAGATTTTTTTTCTTTTTGTGGTAAATGCAGGAGAAACGCATACAAATGTGGTCTACAGTTTTTTTATGTTGTTTACCCTTTTTATGCAGAAAAAACAAAAAAATATCCCATTTATTTTTTATTTGGACATTGAATAATTTATATTTTTTTTATTGAAAGAAAAATATATCATCTATACATTTTTGACTTAAAAATACTTCAACTTTTTAATTATTAGCGGGTTTGCATCTCCAACTTAACAGCCGTTAACGACTATTATATACATGATAAACACCATTAATTTTCTAACTCATGTTTAATTAGCTATATATTATTTCTATACATACTGTTAAAATTTTAGTAGCGATCTGGTGGTATTGGGTGGGTTTTAAAAACCTTCCAATGCCTTGGGTTCGAACAAATTTGAGAACGTTTTTTCTTTTATTTTAAATAATTGGGTTCGAACAAACTTGAGAACGTTTTTTCTTTTATTTTAAATAATGACATAAACATATTTATTTCACTTCTTCTGTTCTTCACTTGCATCACTAATTTTCTGTAACGTCCCGACCACATCTGTCATTGGGTTCAATGGCCGTGAATGGAATCATGTTAAAAATGACTTGACTAAACCAGTTATTTATTTATACTTGTAACATCCGCGAGTCAAAATGTGCATTTTGGGGATGGGTGTCGATCGACACCATTAGTTTCTGGTTCGACCAGATTGATTTAATCGTCGATTTGGGTCGGTTTGGTTTAAAAAAAACCATAGAACCGGACTACTTAAGTGGGAGAACGACCTAGGTCGTGTTTTGTTGTTGTCTCGCCGCTGAAACAGAGAGAAAAGGAGAGAAAACATTGTTCTTGAGGTTTTGTGAGTTTTTGTGAGATTTCAAGGCTTATTTGGTGAGATCTTGCTCTGGGATTGAAGATCTGAAGCTAGGAAGGTGCTAGAAGCTTGCTAAGAGGGTTGGATTCGTTGCTATTGGTCTGAATCTTCCTGCAAAGAGGTGATGACATGACCATGACTAATCTAAGCCTGAGATTCCTTTGTTCTTGCTTGTTTGTTGTTGTTTTGTGTGTTTTTCTTCGTTGCTGGGAATGGTTGCTACAGATTCCTACGGATGTATATGGCTTTGGGTTGGAGTATTGGACGATTTGGTGATGATTGGAAGCGAGATGCGTGTAACACCCGTGAACCGAATCCCGGTTTAGGGATTGCATCGGTCGATGCAGTAGGTGCATCAGTCGATGCAAGGTCGTTTTTCTGTGGTTCGAGTTAAGTTAAACGCTGCGTTTTGGGTTAGGGAAAACCCTTAACACGAGTTTTGTCTCATTAGTCGGGGTTTGGCCGTTTTTGAAAGAAAAAGAAAGAGAGAAAAGTTCCCTAAGTGTTCTTGAGTGTTCTTGGTGATTTCTGGAGATTGGAAGCTGTTCCTGTAGAGATCTGTAGCTGGGATCGTTGTAGGAGCTTCCTGGAAGTGTTTTCTTGTTGGTTTAAGGTTCAGAATCTTCTTGGCAAAGGTAAGTGCATGACCATGGCTTATCTAAGCTGGAGATTTCTCTGATCTGCTTGTTATGTGTTGTTAGACTTGTTAGATTGTTATTCGGGACGTTGGGAAGCTGTCTTGTGGCTTGGGATCGAGGTTTGTGGTTGTAGGAACGAAGATCCTGCGAGAAGCTTCGGGCGAAAACGATGCTCGACATTGCATCGGTCGATGCACTCTGTGCGTCGGTCGATGCAAATGCGAGGACGGCGCGTAAACTCTAGGGTTTTTGTACTATGTCGAGCATGCGTCGGTCGATGCAACGGGAGCATCGGTCGATGCCGATCTTGCGTCGGTCGACGCAACCTCCAACTGATGTCGGTCGATGCATGTTGGTGTCAGTCGATTCTGAGTCCTGGTTTGTTATTGTTGATTGTTGATTGTTTATTGATGGTTAGAGATGTCTCTATTGCTTGTGTGTATAGCCCAGTAGATGTGAGGATTGCCTTACTGAGTGTTTATAAAATACTCATGCATTGCAATATGTGTTTGTGGTGCAGGTAAAGGCAAAGTGTGAACGTGGAATCAAGGCAATGAAGAGGAGGATTTCTAGGGACTCGATTGGTTATTGTCTGGCATTGCTAGGTTGCTATAGTTGGATCATTAGAAACATTGCTAGGTTGCCGGTTTTATGTTTCCTGATGTTTGGTAATTGGATATTGTTTATAATATATTATTGGCTTATTATTGGATAATGTTTTGGATATTGGTCTTTGTTATTCCGCTGGTTATTTGTGATTGTGGTTAGGTGGCTAGTGGATATGGGACCACTAGTTGTAGTTTATTTATTATTATTATTATTTATTATTTAAAAAACAAAAATGGGTCAGGTCGTTTCAATGCAACTCTCGGCTTTGAGCGGTTCGTGATTGCAGAGTCAGTGTCGATCGACACCAGGAGGGTGTCGGTCGACACCAGTGAAGCAGCATCAATTGACACTGTGGGGTAATGTCGTTCGACACCAAGATCCAGTGTCGGTCGATACTTAGTTGGTGTCAGTCGACACCTCCCTTCCAGCGAGACGATGTTTGTTTTCCTGGTTTGTATGCTTTGTTTGTTGATTGTTTGGATAATTGGTATCTCAGTTGCTTGTGTGTATAGCCCAGTAGATGGGAGGATTGCCTCACTGACTGTTTATTAAATACTCATGCATCTCAATTTGCGTTTGTGGTGCAGGTAAAGACAAAGTGTGATCGTAGAATCAAGGCGATGAAGAGGAGGATGTTCTAGTGACTCGATTGGTTGTTGTCTAGCATTGCTAGGTTGCTGGTTTCATGTTTCCTGATGTTTGGTTATTGGATAATTGCTATGTTCTAATATTGGTTAGTTATTATTGGATATTTATTGGTTAAAGTTATTGTTTCTGTTATCCGCTATTGTGTGATTGTGATGAGGTGGCTAGTAGATATGGGACCACTAGTTGTAGAATATTTATTATTATTATTATTTATTATCTAAAAAAAAAAAGGGTCGGGTCGTTTGAGTTTGGTATCAGACCCCTTACGGTTCTAGGTTTGGGTTCACTAGGCTTTGTGCTGTAGATGTTTGGGATTTGCATGCTTTGATTGATTATGTGAGTTAGTCAATTGTGTGTGGCATGGAGTCCTAGAACATCCTCTTTGATCCTACTGTGTGATTCCACGGTGAGTTTATGTTTTTGTGTTCTAATTTACATTGTTTGCTTAGCCTTCTGTTCATGGTAGTGCAGATGGTTAGAGAGGATGCTGTTGGTGGTCGTGGTCGGGGACGCGGACGTGGTCGTGGACGCGGACGTGGTCGTAATAGGGGCAGAGTCCCAGCGGTTAGTGAGACTACGGACCAAAGTGTGACAAATGAGGGTGTTGGCGAGTCGCAGAGTGTCCAGGAGGATTCGATGAGTGTGGCCGGAGGGGGCGGTGTTGATGCTCCAATGGCCAGTGATGCTAGGGTTACGGGTGTGTAAGTCCCAGCGGGTGGAGTCCCTGGTGTTGATCTTTCGGGCTTGGTAGCACAGTTGTTGGAGCGGTTTCTGGAAGTAGCAACCGGCTCAGGCTCAGGTAGTGCCACCAGTGGTAGCGGAGGAGCGGCAGCCAGTGGCTGCGGATGCAGGAGCTCATTCGCGTTATGTGTCTTTGCTGAGAGAGATGCGTGGCATTGATACTGCATGGTTTTTGGGTGGTGCGGAACCTACTGTTGCAGATGCGTGGAAGACGAGTGTGGAACGTAACTTCCCTCTGAGATGTTCTGAGGAGTTTTGGATGGACATAGGGGTCCACAATTTGATTGGTGATGCTAAGGTGTGGTGGAGATCAGTGGCTGCTAGGAGGGTGCAGAGGGAGATGACTTGGGCTAACTTGGTGGAGGAGTTCAACCGCAAGTACTTTCCGGGATATGCATTAAACAGGTTGAAGGTGCAGTTACTTCAGTTGTCGCAGGGGACACGGTCAGTGCGGGAACTGGACTTGGAGTTCAGTCAACTTCTGTCTTATGGGGGTCGTGCTATGGAGTCTGAGGAGGCTCAGATCAGGAGGTTTATGAGGGCTCTTTGTGATGACTTGAGAGTCCATTGTAGAGGACAAAGTTATGCTACGCCTGTAGAGCTGGTGGAGACTGCAGCAGAGATTGAGGAGGATATCCGGGCACAGTCAGTGACGGTTAGTCCAGCGGTGGAGCCTAGGAAGGCTCATCATCAGGGAGTTTCTAGCAAGGGCGGCAAACCTGCGCAGGGAACGAAGAGGAAGTGGGAGGCTACGCAGAGGCTGTGTGGTGCGGGATGCTTTGGTTGTGGGAGCATGGATCACAAGGTAGCTAGCTGTCCCCAGAGGAGTGTTGTAATGACCCGTTTCCATGGTACCGGTGGTACATGAGATGGTACGTACGCAGTACATGAAATGGTATGTCCACGTATCCGGAAGGATTAGGACGTATCCGGAAGGATCAGGACGTATCCGGAAGGATCATGATGTATCCGGAAGGATCAGGACGTATCCGGAAGGATCAGGACGTATCCGGAAGGATCAGGATGTATCCGGAAGAATTAGGACGTACTTTGTACGGACCTCGGGACGAGAATTGGACGATGTCGGACTACATCAGGACGTACATTGGACGTATGTAGGATGAAACATGGGTCAGAAAGGACAATGGCCATGAGTTCGATGGATGATGGGTACTCGAATGGAAATGGAGAGTTATAGACTACTGAAGTAGTGAACAGATGTTTGAACTGAAGAAAAAGGGATCCTTGGCTTACATTGTAGATGATGCAAGCATGTAAGTTCTGGATGAAAATGGGAGTGAAAGTCCTAGTGATAGTGATAGTGATAGTGGAAGTGAAAGTCCTAGTGATAGTGATAGTGAGAGTGATAGTGAAGTAGACTATCCGGAAATGGTCGCATCGGTGAACGGTGGATCGGGCCGATGGACAAGGTTGGATCGGTTAGGCTATGGGCCGATGGGTGGCCTGGGAACTCGGAAATCTTGCAAATATTGAAGCCGACTCACGGGAAAGGAAACCCGAGTGAAATGGAAACTCGTGGAAAAGGCAAAGTTGATCGGATAAGGATAGATGTGAAAAATATGGGTAGTTAGGGGGCGATAAGGCTTATCATTTTGAGGCAACTCGAGGCGGTTTAGTCGACCCTATATAAAGGATAGAAACCCTTAGAGAAATTCTCTAGAATTCGCATAAGACCTTTTAGCCGCCGCAAGAGAGAGAGAAGAGGTTCCATAGAGCTTGATCGAGAATTCCCTAAGTCTAGATCGAGACAAGAACGGTAAGTCTTCCTCCACTTTGATCCGTTGATAGTTATGGGTTAAACATCGCTGGTTAACGATGCTGATCTGCCCGTGTAGAGGCGGGGATCAGAATTGGGCATAGGAACCTAGAGATTAACACCGTAGGTCAAAACCGAAGGTGAGTGCGTAACTGTGGCCGAGTTCCATGGTTGATTCTCTTGACCCGTGGTTTATTTAATCTCGTTAATTGCTTGTCTGAGTTAATGGTTAATGTGTTTTATTGCAATATGAATGGTGGTTGGTCTAAACGACTTAGACAACTATCCTATGTGAATTGTTTGACTTGCGTGACTTAATTGGAATATACCCTATGTCGGATTGAGATTATTGAGCTGAGCCTAGTGAGACGGGATGACCGCTCCACTAAGCAAACTTGTTTGCTTCCGCCTCCTTTTTATGGACGCAGGAAAAGAAAGGTCCGGTGATCAGGACTTTAGTGGCTGACCAGCTCGTGTGGCGAAGGCAAGGGAGGATGAGGATGGTGGCTTTGGGTAGTTTGATTATGGTTTTTATTTCTAAGGATTTTATTGTTATCATGCATGGGATAAAAATGTTTTGTTAAGGAGAAATTGAACCTATAATTTAATGAATGCGTATTTTTAAGTTATTTCACCTATTTTACATATTCGTTGTTGGACAATATCTAAACGAACGAGTAAAATTGCATAGGCCCTAAGAAAATTTTTACTGGCCGGTACGGTCCCGTACGGGTTTTTAGGGTCGGGGTCTTACATGTGGTATCAGAGCACAGTTATAGTTCTAGGACATGGTTGTGTAACGGGTGCATGGGTTATTATTACTAAAAAGCCATCCTTCCATTCCAAGAACGTCTCACGGTAAGACTGGTCATGTTGAGATCATAGGGTGTATAGGACTACGTTGGTGTGGACGCTAACTTAGAATCGGTTATGGTATTTCAGATGGCACCCAACACTCGTAACTCGGCTAATACCACGGCTAGACAGGGAGCCGGATGGAACGTTGAGAAAGCACCGAACCCTTCCACGGTGAACGCTGGGCTAGTCGGTGCTGGGACCGGTACGGAAACCGGAGGACATGGAACCCAAGGAGTCGGTACGGGAGCTACACCGACAGTGGGTACGGGTGCTAATGTGACTGGAACCGTGGGAATAGGGCAAGTATTGGAGACTTTTGTCCAGATACTGAACCGAATGACACCACCACCGGTCGCAAACCCCCCTGTACCTAACACGGTGCCAATGAGAATGGCAACTCCTACATACTTGACCATCATGGATCACATGTTAAAGTTGGGTATGCAGTACTTTAGTGGTGGAGCGAACCCTATTGAGGCTGACGAATGGAGAAGTCGCCTTGAGAGGAACTTCGACTCCGTGCGTTGTCAAATGGAGTATCAGAAGGACATCGCTACCCACTACCTGTCCGGTGAAGCCCATGCGTGGTGGACAGGCATGGTAAACCGTATGGCAAACCCGAATTGCTCTTGGGAGACTTTTCGCGGAATGTTCCTTGCGAAGTATTTTTCGCAGGAAGCTCTTGAGCGTCTTGAATCAGAATTCTTGGATCTGAGACAAGAGAACAGGACCATGCGAGAGTATGAGACCGTGTTCAACCGGCTCAAGAGGTATGGAGGTCATGAGATGGAGGATGAGCAAGTGCAGATTCGCCGATTCTTGCGGGGCCTAAAAGGAGATGTCCGCAACCGATGCATGATTAGGAACTTTGGAAGTCTTGCTGAGTTGGTTAAAAAGGCGGCCATGTTGGAAGATGGACTGGCCGAGGAATCTCAGCAACACTCCGGAGCAACCATGGTGCAACAGGCGCTGGTGGTCAAAGTTGAACCGAGAAATGGGACTAGGCAGACTGCGGGTCGGAAACCTACGGGTAAAGCTTCGGGCAGTGTGCGTGTGTGTCCAATTTGCCGCAAGAGACATTCGGGACAGTGCCGACGATTGCTAGGTATGTGCCTTGCGTGCGGGGGAAAGGACCACATGGCCAGCAACTGTCCGCATAAGGGGAACGACACACGAGTGTGCTACCAATGTGGGCAGGCGGGACATATCTGGCCAAACTATCCGAAGTTGGAGTCGCAAGGGCAGAAACGGGCCAGCGAGGTGCTGCCATTGCCACCACCGCCGAAAAGGCCGGCGATTATGCCTCGGGTGTATTTGATCGCGGACGGGCAGGTGGAGGCAAGCACTTAACGGCAGATCACTGGTAAGTTTGAATACTCACCTTAGTGGAATGCAGTGTTTGACACCGGGGCTATGCAGTGTTTTGTGAGTCCGAATATGATTAGGAAAGGTGGATTCTGGAAGGAACCCGGGGATAATTTTGGGTTGGTACAAGCAGCGGGCGGTCAGGTGATGACGACGTACTGAGTGGTACATAATATCTCGGTCATGGTGTGCAGCATGGATATGCCGACAGATTTGGTCATATGTCGAGTGAAGGCATTCGATGTGATATTAGGCATGGACTGTCTAAGCAAACACATGGCTCACTTGGTACTGCTATCGCGAACGAGTACTGTTTGAGACTGCCAAAGGAATGGTAGAATATCAGGGCATCAGGCCATTGTCGGGAAATTTGTTAGTCTCGGTAGTGCAGGCCAAACAATTGATCGGTAGTGGGTGCAAAGCATACTTAGCTTCGATCATGATAGAAGAAGTTGGTACGGGTACGGAACTACAGGACATAGCTGTGGTACAAGAATATGAGAGCGTGTTCGGACCCTTGTTCGGACTACCACCAGCACGGTCAGACCCGTTCACCATCGAACTGGAACCCGTTACGGCTCCAATAGCAAGGGCTCCGTACCGTATGGCACCGGCGGAGATGGCCGAATTAAAGAAACAGGTGGGTGAATTAATGGAGAAAGGATTTGTTAGGCCGAGTAGCTCACCATGGGTTCTACCGGTACTCTTTGTAAAGAAGAAGGACGGAACCTTCCGACTTTGCATTGACTATCGTGGACTGAATAAAGTGACGGTGAAAAATCGGTACCTTTTGCCGAGGATTGACGAGTTATTAGATCAACTCCGGGGAGCCACATATTTCTCAAAGATTGATTTGGCTTCGGGATATCACCAAATCCCGATAGAAGAATCAGACATTCGGAAGACGGCCATGAGGACGAGGTACGACCATTACGAATTTATGGTTATGCCGTTCGGATTAACTAATGCCCCCACAGCATTCATGAAGCTTATGAACAATGTGTTTCGAGAGTAGATGGACGAGTTCATGATTGTATTCATAGACGACATCTTAGTCTATTCGAAGAGTGAAGTAGAGCATGCCGCATATTTGAGGAAAGTGATAGAACGATTAAAGGAACAGAAGCTATTCGCCAAACTTAGTAAGTGCAGCTTCTGGAATAGAGAGATCGGTTTCTTAGGACATGTAGTATCAGACAAGGGAGTGTCCATGGACCAGGAGAAGATTCGGTCCATAGCAGAATGGCCTAAACCGCAGAACGCCTCAGAGATAAGAAGCTTTCTAGGACTGGCCGGGTACTACCGACGATTTGTCAAAGGTTTTGCGAGTATGGCACAGCCGCTGACCCAGATAACGGGAAAGAAAGTATCGTATGTATGGACAGCCGATTGTGAGCAGGGTTTCTCAAGACTCAAGGACATGCTTATTAGTACACCAATTTTAGCACTACCGGAACCGGATGAGCCGTATGTTGTTTACAAGAACGCGTCTGGTCGAGGGTTAGGGTGCGTATTAATGCAGAACGAGAAAGTGATCGCTTATGCCTCTAGGCAGCTGAGGAATCATGAAGTGAACTATCCAACCCATGACTTAGAGATGGCGGCCGTAGTATTTGCGCTAAAAAACTGGAGGTCCTTCTTGTACGGTGGGAAAGTGCAAATATACACGGACCACAAGAGTTTGCAGTACGTCTTTACTCAGTCAGAACTGAACTACAACAGCGAAGATGGATGGAACTAGTTGTGGACTATGACTTGGAATTCAGTTACCATCCGGATAAGGCCAATCTAGTGGCGGACGCCTTAAGCATAAGAGGGTCGGCCATTGATGCCGAGAGATATGCAGAAAAGCTGGTTGGTATGATCAGAACCTTGCGGTTGAATGTGTTGACAGAACAGTCAGAACCGCTAGGCCTTGGGGCCGCAGACCAAGCGGATTTGTTAACTAGGGTACGAATTGTACAAGAAAAGGATACGGATCTGATATGGTTGTCTAAGGTGGACAGAACCGAGTATGAGACCTCGAACAATGGTACCATTTTGGTTAAAGAGACGAGTGTGCGTTCCGATGGACCAGGATTTGCGTACAGAAATCCTTAGGAAAGCGTACCAGTCCAAATTGGCGATCCACCCCGGATCCACCAAAATGTACCAGGACCTAAGAAGGTATTACCACTGGTTGGGCATGAAGAAGGACGTGGCCAAGTGGGTTGCAGCTTGTCCGACGTGTCAACGGGTTAAGGCGGAGAATCAAGTTCTGGGTGGACTACTGCAAAGCCTACCAATACCCGAATGGAAATGGGACATGATAACCATGGATTTTGTCACAAGCTTGCCGATGTGTGATAAGAAGGACGCTATATGGGTGGTTGTGGACCTACTAACCAAATCAGCACATTTCTTGGCCATCAATAGGAAGGATAATACCGAGAAATTAGCCGAGGTGTATGTACACGAGATAGGAAGGTTACATGGTGTTCTAGTGAGCATAGTGTCGGATCGAGACTCTAAATTTACCTCAGAACTATAGAAGGCCCGACAAAAGCGTTTTGGGACACGAATGGACATGATTACGGCAACCATCCGCAAACGGACGGACAGTTCGAATGCACCATACGGACACTTGAGGATCTTTTGCAAGCGAGTTTACTGTACTGGGGAGATAATTGGGTAAGGCATTTAGCATTAGCGGAATTTGCCTACAACAATAACTTTCATGCGAGTATAGGCATGGCACCGTACGAAGCTTTATACGGTCGACCTTGCCGTACGCCCTTGTGTTTGACACAAGTAGGGGAGCGGAGCGTTTACGGTTAGGATTTCGTGGACGAGACGAATGAGAAGATTAAAATTCTGAATTAAAGATGAAGGAAGCCCATAATAGGTAGAAAAGTTACGCGGATAAGTGCCGAAGAGAGCTAGAATTTCAGGTTGGGGACATGGTCTATCTCAAAACCGTGACCTATAAGGGAAAGGATCGGGTAGCACTGAACACTGATTTGACACCTCGTTACATGGGACCGTATCAAATCTTGGAAAGGATCGGTCTGATGGCCTACAAGTTGGAATTGCCGCCGGCCATGGCAGCTTTCCATCCGGTGTTTCACGTTTCTATGCTAAGGAAGTGCATAACGGGACGGGAGAACGTGATATCTGAACTACCACCTGATCTACATGTGAACATGACTATCATCGGTCGACCAGTTCGGATAATTGGTACGAAGATGAGAGGTCTGCATAAGAAGAAAAAGGTGAGGTTGTTTCAGGTCGTATGGGATTGCGAAGGAGTCTAGGAAAAAACTTGGGAATCGGAAGAAGTCATGAAAGTAAATTTCAAGAAATGGTTCAATAAGAGGGAAGTGCCTCGGAAAGAAAGCAAAGATTCGAGGATGAATCAGTCCTAAGTAGGGGAGAAAAGTAACGATCTGTTTCCTTGGTACCGGCGGTACATGAGATGATACGTACACGGTACATGAAATGGTATGTCCACATATCCAGAAGGATCAGGACATATTTGGAACGATCAGAACGTATCCGGAAGGATCAGGACGTATCCAGAAGGATCAGGACGTATCTGGAAGGTTCAGGACGTATCCGGAAGGATCAGGACGTCTCCGGAAGAATCAGGACGTACTTTGTACGGACCTCGGGACGAGAATTGGACGATGTCGGACGATATCAGGACGTACATTGGACATATGTAGGACAAACCATGGGTCAGAAAGGACAATGGCCATGAGTTCGATGGATGATAGGTACTCGAATGGAAATGGAGAGTTCGAGACTATGGAAGTAGTAAACAGATGTTTGAACTGAAGAAAAGGAGATCCTTGGCTTACATTGTAGATGATGCAAGCATGTAAGTTTTGGATGAAAATGGGAGTGAAAGTCCTAGTGATAGTGATAGTGATAGTGGAAGTGAAAGTCCTAGTGATAGTGATAGTGAGAGTGATAGTGAAGTAGACTATCCGGAAATGGTCACACTGGTGAACGGTGGATCGGGCCGATGGACAAGGTTGGATCGATTAGACTATGGGCCGATGGGTGGCTCGGGAACTCGGAAATCTTGCAAAGATTTAACCCGACTCACGGGAAAGGAAACCCGAGACAAATGGAAACTCGCGGAAAAGGCAAAGTTGATCGGATAAGGATAGATACGAAAAATATGGGAAATTAGGGGGCGATAAGGCTTATCGTTTTGAGGCAACTCGAGGCGGTTTAGTCGACCCTATATAAAGGATAGAAACCCTCAGAGAAATTCTCTAGAATTCGCATAAGACCTTTTAGCCGCCGTTAGAGAGAGAGAAGAGGTTCCATAGAGCTTGACCGAGAGTTCCCTAAGTCTAGATCGAGAGAAGAACGGTAAGTCTTCCTCCACTTTGATCCGTCAATAGTTATGGGTTAAACATCGCTGGTTAACGATGTTGATCTGTTCGTGTAGAGGCGGGGATCAGAATTGGGCATAGGAACCTAGAGATTAACACCATAGGTCAAAACCGAAGGTGAGTGCGTGACTGTGGCCGAGTTCCATGGTTGATTCTCTTGACCCGTGGTTTATTTAATCTCGTTAATTGCTTGTCTTAGTTAATGGTTAATGTGTTCTATTGCAATATGAATGGTGGTTGGTCTAAACGACTTAGACAACTATCCTATGTGAATTGTTTGACTTGATTGGAATATACCCTGTGTCGGATTGAGATTATTGTGCTGAGCCTAGTGAGACGGGATGACCGCTCCACTAAGCAAACTTGTTTGCTTACGCCTCCTTTTTAT
>NC_025703.1:15453958-15458244 GCF_000633955.1 Camelina sativa | reverse complement strand
GATCCTTGGCTTACATTGTAGATGATGCAAGCATGTAAGTTCTGGATGAAAATGGGAGTGAAAGTCCTAGTGATAGTGATAGTGATAGTGGAAGTGAAAGTCCTAGTGATAGTGATAGTGAGAGTGATAGTGAAGTAGACTATCCGGAAATGGTCACACTGGTGAACGGTGGATCGGGCCGATGGACAAGGTTGGATCGATTAGACTATGGGCCGATGGGTGGCTCGGGAACTCGGAAATCTTGCAAAGATTTAACCCGACTCACGGGAAAGGAAACCCGAGACAAATGGAAACTCGCGGAAAAGGCAAAGTTGATCGGATAAGGATAGATACGAAAAATATGGGAAATTAGGGGGCGATAAGGCTTATCGTTTTGAGGCAACTCGAGGCGGTTTAGTCGACCCTATATAAAGGATAGAAACCCTCAGAGAAATTCTCTAGAATTCGCATAAGACCTTTTAGCCGCCGTTAGAGAGAGAGAAGAGGTTCCATAGAGCTTGACCGAGAGTTCCCTAAGTCTAGATCGAGAGAAGAACGGTAAGTCTTCCTCCACTTTGATCCGTCAATAGTTATGGGTTAAACATCGCTGGTTAACGATGTTGATCTGTTCGTGTAGAGGCGGGGATCAGAATTGGGCATAGGAACCTAGAGATTAACACCATAGGTCAAAACCGAAGGTGAGTGCGTGACTGTGGCCGAGTTCCATGGTTGATTCTCTTGACCCGTGGTTTATTTAATCTCGTTAATTGCTTGTCTTAGTTAATGGTTAATGTGTTCTATTGCAATATGAATGGTGGTTGGTCTAAACGACTTAGACAACTATCCTATGTGAATTGTTTGACTTGATTGGAATATACCCTGTGTCGGATTGAGATTATTGTGCTGAGCCTAGTGAGACGGGATGACCGCTCCACTAAGCAAACTTGTTTGCTTACGCCTCCTTTTTATAGACGCAGGAAAAGAAAGGTCCGGTGATCAGGACTTTAGTGGCTGACCAGCTCGTGTGACGGAGGCAAGGGAGGAAGGGGATGGTGGCTTTCGGTAGTTTGATTATGGTTTTTATTTCTAAGGATTTTATTGTTACCATGCATGGGATAAGAATGTTTTGTTAAGTTATTTCACCTGTTTTACATATCCGTTGTTGCACAATATCTAAACGAACGAGTAGAATTGCATAGGCCCTAAGAAAATTTTTACTTGCCGGTACGGTCACGTACGGGTTTTTAGGGTCGAGGTCTTACAAGTTCCCCGACAGCATCGGTTCGTGTATGCTATCATTGTAGGGAGCTTGGGCATAGCAAGCCCAAGTGTCCCAAGTTGCAGCAGATGGCAGTGGCAGCGGTGCAGCATGTGGTGCAGCCTGGGGTGTAGCAGGTATCACGGATTGAGATGGCGCCACGGGTGTACACGACGGTCGTAACTGATGGAACCAGTGTCGGGGCGATCACAGGTATAATTTCTGGTACTTAACTTTGTGAATTTCAGTAGGTTCAGATTTTGTGTTTTTACATGTGATAAAGTGTTAGGTTCTCAGCACATGAGGTTTGTGTAGGGACATTGTTGGTAGGCGGGTTTAAGTCCCATGTTATTTCTGGAGCTTCTCATAGATTCATTACTCCGGAATGTGTAGAGAGTGCTGATATCCGAGGAGATCCCGGGGAGCGTACCAGGGTTGGCAGAGTTGCGGGAGGCAAGTTTCTGAGGGTCATTGGATGAGCTAGGGGAGTTGATATTCAAGTCGCAGGAGAGTCGTAGCCAGCAGATTTGCTTATCAGTCCAGTGGAGTTGTATGAGGTTATTCTCGGATGGATTGGTTGCATCGGCATATGGTATATCTTGATTGCAATCGAGGTAGAGTGGAGTTTGAGCGTCCAAGAGGGAAGTTGGTTTTTTGGGATATTAGACCGACTTCAGGGAGTCTCGTGATCTCGGCCATGCAGGATGGGAAGATGATTGAGAAGGGCCGTGAGGTTTATTTGGTTACTATATCTATAATAGAGTCATTGGGGCAGTCTACGGTTAGCGGTATTTAGGTTGTTGAGGAATTGGAGGATGTGTTCCAGTCGTTTGCAGGGGTTACCACCATCTTGGTCTGATCCTTTCAGGATTGTACTGGAACCGGTGACGACACCGTTATCTAAGGCTCCTTACAGGATGGCTCCATCAGAGATGGCAGAGCTGAAGAAGCAGTTGAAGGATTTGTTTAGCAAGGGATTCATCCAACCGAGTGTATCACCGTGGGGAGCGCCGGTGTTATTCGTTAAGAAGAAGGATGGGAGTTTCCGATTGTGTATTGATTATCGGGGTTCAACCGGGTCACTGTGAAGAACAAGTACCCTCTTCCCAGGATCGATGAGTTATTGGATCAGTTGAGGGGTGCTACTTGGTTCTCCAAGATAGATCTGGCGTCGGGTTATCATCAGATTCCGATAGATGAGGCAGATGTGAGGAAGACTGCGTTCAAGACGAGGTATGGGCATTATGAGTTTATGGTGATGTCTTTTGGGTTGACTAACGCGCCAGCAGCGTTTATGAGATTGATGAACAGCGTGTTTCAAGAGTTTATCGACGTGTCTGTCATCATTTTCATCGATGACATCCTGGTATTCTAAGAGTCCTGAGGAGCATGCAGTGCATTTGAGGGCAGTTCTGGAGAAGCTGCGGGAGCAGAAGTTGTTTGCTAAGTTGAGCAAGTGCAGTTTTTGGCAGCGTGAAATGGGTTTTCTGGGTCATATTGTTTCTGCAGAGGGGGTTTCTGTAGATCCGGAGAAGATTCAGGCTATCAGGGATTGGCCTAGACCGCAGAATACCACAGAGATCAGGAGTTTCCTTGGTCTGGCAGGTTACTACAGGAGATTTGTGCAGGGCTTTGCAAGCAAGGCACGTTCGATGACTAAGTTGACAGGGAAGGATGTTCTTTTTGTTTGGTCACAAGAGTGTGAGGAAGGCTTTGACTACTACGCCAGTATTGGCTTTGCCTGAGCGGGAGAACCTTATGTGGTTTATAAAGATGCATCTAGAGTTGGTTTGGGGTGTGTGTTGATGCAGCATGGGAAGGTAATTGCCTACGCTTCGCGGCAGTTGCGGAAGCATGAGGACAACTATCCTACTCATGACTTGGAGATGGCTATTGTTGTTCTGGCCCTGAAGATTTGGAGATCTTATCTTTATGGTGCAAAGGTACAGGTGTTTACAGATCATAAGAGCCTGAAGTACATATTCACTAACCCCAAGCTGAACTTAAGGCAGAGGCGGTTGATGGAGCTTGTGGCAGATTATGATTTGGAGATAGCTTATCACCCTAGTAAGGCTAACTTGGTTGCAGATGCTCTGAGTCGGAAGAGGGCAGCTTCGGCTCAGGAGTAGGACATGGAGGCTCTAATAGGGAAAATAGTGCATTGACGTTGTGTGTCGTTTTTCAGGAGCCGTTGGGTTTGGAGGCGGTTGACAGAGCAGATCTTCTGAGCAGGGTGCGGTCGGCTATGGAGAAGGATTTGAGGCTGGTGAATGCCTCAAAGGATGTTATTTCTGAGTATCAGGTTTTGGCTAATGGTACTATATTGGTGCACGGGCGGATTTGTGTGCCCAAGGATGAGGAGTTGAGGGAGGAGATCCTGAGAGAGGCTCATGCGAGTAAGTTCTCTATTCATCCAGGAGCGACAAAGATGTATCGTGACCTCAAGAGGTACTATCATTGGGTCGGGATGAAGAAGGATGTAGCTAGTTGGATCGTGAGGTGCCATTTGTGTCGGCTAGTGAAGGCTGAACATCAGGTCCCAGGTGGATTACTGAAGAGTCTTCCCGTTCCAGAGTGGAAGTGGGGTATGATTATTATGGACTTTGTGGGTTGTTTGCCAGTGTCTCGGACCTTTGATGCTATTTGGGTCATTGTGGACCGATTGACTAAGTCGGCACATTTTCTGGTCATTAAGAAGACTGATGGAGTAGCGGTCTTGGCTAAGAAGTATGTGAAAGAGATAGTCAGATTGCATAGGGTGCCAGCGAGCATTGTGTCTGATAGGGATTCTAAGTTCACTTCGGTGTTCTGGAGACCATTTCAGGCCGAGATGGGCACTAAGGTGCATATGAGTACAACTTATCATCCCCAGACAGATGGACAGTCAGAGAGGACGATCCAGACGCTGGAGGATTTGCTGAGGATGTGTGTGTTGATTGGGATGGCCAGTGGGCAGATCATTTGAACCTGGTAGATTTTGCTTACAACAACAGTTATCAGGCGAGCATTGGGATGGCTCCTTATGAGGCTTTGTATGGGAGACCATGTC
>NC_025703.1:15452877-15453912 GCF_000633955.1 Camelina sativa | reverse complement strand
GGGGGAGAGGAGCATGTATGGTGCTAGTTTTGTTTAGGAGACCTTGAGGAAAATCGGTTCTCAAGCTGAACATGAAGGAAGCTCAGGATAGGCAGAGGAGTTATGTCGATAGGAGGTGTAGAGATCTTGAGTTTCAGATGGGAGACAGAGTGTACCTCAAGATGGCCATGTTGCAGGGTCCGAACAGGTAATTGACAGAGACTAAGTTGAGTCCGAAGTATATGGGTCCGTTCAGAGTGATTGAGCGGGTGGGACTGGTAGCATATAGGTTGGAGTTCCCTGAGGTTATGTGTGCGTTCCACAAGGTTTTGCATGTGTCTATGTTGCGGAAGTGTCTCCGTGAGGATAATCAGTTGTTGGCTAAGACTCCTGAAGATCTTCAGCCTAACATGACGTTGAAGGCGAGGCCCGTTAGGGTTCTTGAGAGGAGAATCAAGGAACTTCGGAGGAAGAAGGTTCCTTTGATGAGAGTCCTGTGGGACTGTGATTGTGTTGAGGAGCAGACTTGGGAGCCAGAGGCGAGGATGAAGACAAGGTTTAAGAAGTGGTATGAGAAGCACGCCACGACTTGAGCTTGTCTAGCCTGGTCCCAGTTGCAATTCGTGGCTGGAGTGGGAATGGAGTATTCCAGCTCATCTCTCTTGTTTACTTGGTTGCTTAGGGGTGGTTGGTTGTGCGACTAAGTAACAAGATGAGGTGGTGTTCGGGGTACGAAATTTCCGTGAGGCGGTGGTTTGAGGGCAATTTTCATGAATTATAAAGTTTCTAAAAGTGGAAATTTTCCAGAAGTGGAAATTTTCCAGAAGTGGAAAGTTCTAAAAATGGAAAGTTTCATGTGAGTTAGAATTTGTCCATTTTTAGCGGTTATGAGCTTTGGAGGGGCTTGTGTGGCCTTTGTGGCGGACTTTTGAGTCAAGGTGCCCGTGTGTGGTGGTTTTTTGAGACATTGTGTGGCCTTTGTGGCAGGCAGTTTAGCTAATTGTGTGCCCTTTGTGGCGGGCTGTTTAGTCAATTATGTGGCCTTTGTGGCGGGCT
>NC_025703.1:15447702-15450666 GCF_000633955.1 Camelina sativa | reverse complement strand
GGGGGAGAGGAGCATGTATGGTGCTAGTTTTGTTTAGGAGACCTTGAGGAAAATCGGTTCTCAAGCTGAACATGAAGGAAGCTCAGGATAGGCAGAGGAGTTATGTCGATAGGAGGTGTAGAGATCTTGAGTTTCAGATGGGAGACAGAGTGTACCTCAAGATGGCCATGTTGCAGGGTCCGAACAGGTAATTGACAGAGACTAAGTTGAGTCCGAAGTATATGGGTCCGTTCAGAGTGATTGAGCGGGTGGGACTGGTAGCATATAGGTTGGAGTTCCCTGAGGTTATGTGTGCGTTCCACAAGGTTTTGCATGTGTCTATGTTGCGGAAGTGTCTCCGTGAGGATAATCAGTTGTTGGCTAAGACTCCTGAAGATCTTCAGCCTAACATGACGTTGAAGGCGAGGCCCGTTAGGGTTCTTGAGAGGAGAATCAAGGAACTTCGGAGGAAGAAGGTTCCTTTGATGAGAGTCCTGTGGGACTGTGATTGTGTTGAGGAGCAGACTTGGGAGCCAGAGGCGAGGATGAAGACAAGGTTTAAGAAGTGGTATGAGAAGCACGCCACGACTTGAGCTTGTCTAGCCTGGTCCCAGTTGCAATTCGTGGCTGGAGTGGGAATGGAGTATTCCAGCTCATCTCTCTTGTTTACTTGGTTGCTTAGGGGTGGTTGGTTGTGCGACTAAGTAACAAGATGAGGTGGTGTTCGGGGTACGAAATTTCCGTGAGGCGGTGGTTTGAGGGCAATTTTCATGAATTATAAAGTTTCTAAAAGTGGAAATTTTCCAGAAGTGGAAATTTTCCAGAAGTGGAAAGTTCTAAAAATGGAAAGTTTCATGTGAGTTAGAATTTGTCCATTTTTAGCGGTTATGAGCTTTGGAGGGGCTTGTGTGGCCTTTGTGGCGGACTTTTGAGTCAAGGTGCCCGTGTGTGGTGGTTTTTTGAGACATTGTGTGGCCTTTGTGGCAGGCAGTTTAGCTAATTGTGTGCCCTTTGTGGCGGGCTGTTTAGTCAATTATGTGGCCTTTGTGGCGGGCTGTTTAGCCAATGTGCATGTTTAAGCGGTCCCTTGGGATGTGTGGTCTTCGTGACGGTCCTTCGGGACGTGTGGCCTGTTGAGGCAATCTTTTGGGATGAGTGGTCTTCGTGACGGTCCTTCGGGACAAATGGTCTTCGTGACGGTCCTTCGGTACAAGTGGTCCTCGTGAAGGTCCTTCAGGACGAGTGGTCTTCGTGACGGTTCTTCGGGACAAGTGGTCTTTGTGACGGTCCTGTTGAGGACATTTGTTTGGCCTTGGTGGCGGTCCTGTTTAGAACATTTGTTTCGCCTTTGTAGCAGTCTTGTTTAAGACATTTGTTTGGCCTTCGTGGCGGCCCTAGTGGAATTTAGGTGATCCTTGTGTGGTCATGAGGTATTCAAGTGAGGGCATAAGTGGTTGGTAGGACATTGTGTTGTTTTACGCAAGCCATGGGAAGGAAACCTGGATAGGGATAGGGCTCAGACGTGTTCAGAATTGTTTGCTCGTGACTCTTGGGGAACTTTAGTTCTCCTAGTACTACCATATTCTGAGACCTTGTGGCTTGAGAATATGATTGGTATATCGACTTTGGATGACGATCCAGAGGTGAGCTGTAGGGTGGCAACCCGAGAGACGAATATTGGACTTCTTTATATATTATGACATGCGGGCTTAGGCCCGATGAGGAGCCAACATTATGGCATGCAGGCTTAGGCCTGATGAAGACCCAATTAAAACTCAAGGTCGAGACTTATGAGTAAAGGAAAGTCCAAAAATCGAGAGCAAATAATGCCTGGAACGTGAGTCTATCGCCTAGAGGTGACCTTCCGTAAATCGGTCAGAGGAGTGTTGGCCGTGGAGACAATCGCACGGGAGTCCTTGACTGATGATTGTTCGAGATTTGAGGACGAATCTATGTTGGTGGGGGAGAATTGTAACATCCGCAAACCAAATTGTGCATTTTGGGGATGTGATAGACAGTTTTTCAACAAGGGTATCAATCCCCTATGCAGTTGTAGTACAAAGGGTTATCAATCCAAATGGTTGTGTATTGCTAGCAGGAAGGATATGATCAGAACAATGCAAGTCAAGCCAAGCAATTAGGGTTTTGGTTCTAACGATTCCTAAAATAAACAAAGTAAGAGAATATAAACAAGTAAACCACACGACCTAAGCACTCGATGCAAGCAATCGAGTACAGGATCGAGTGGGGTGATCGAGTATGCAAGTGAGATATGAACAGCTCAAGGTATTACTCGATACAGGTTATCGTGTACCTGATCGGGTAAGTAGTCGAGTAAGTGAAAGAAATGCAAATAAATAAAATACGAAAGTTCCTAAGGATGGGGGTAATCGAATCCTAAGTGTTCTAGACCAGTACGGATGCCTTACATGCCTCAAGCAATTATTTCGTAGACAATGAACCTCTAAGACCTTGTCACCACACTTTCACACTAGGAACAATCAACCTTGAACACATTACCACACTGTCGCACTAGCAATATGAACAAGCAGGCATTAAGAACGATTCATTATTGTCAGTAGACTTAAACTTATCTAATTTTGTTACTCAGGGTTAAGTAAACCTCTAGCATTGGCTAAATCAAGCATTTTTTCTACTCCTTTCGGCATGTAGCATTTGTAAACGCCCTAGATCTAATCTCAACCTTTCGGTCTGTTGACAGCATTAAGAGCACCAATCTAGAAGGAAATCTATCAATCATTTACAATCAACTAAAGCATCCTAACCGATCAAGAACACAAAATCATCTATCCCATCCCTAGAAACTTTACTACACTACTCGGACATAGAAGCGAATAACAAAGCAATCAAAATGAATGAAAATGACATTGTATTAAAAGATAGAGTAGAGTAGAGAAAGTAAAGGATAGAAATCTAAGAAAACTACAAAATAAAAATGCAAAACAAGAAGAAAAATATTGAGTC
>NC_025703.1:15445608-15446128 GCF_000633955.1 Camelina sativa | reverse complement strand
ATCAATCAACATACTTACAAATATTTTTCTATGCTTATTACCATGCATCGATCTAGCTCAACCTCCAACTAAAGATAAGGAACATCTGTTTCACATTCAATTAAGCGTTTGGCGAATTCTTGCAAATGGAAGGTGAATCAAGCTCAATCGGTTTCAAGGGTAAGGCTTTTTAGTAAGGTGGTTTCAAACAAATTCTTTGGGTGGTTTTCTCTCAAAACATGGAATGCTAGACAGTGAAAACTATCTAAGACTAAGAACAATTTGGGCATACAAAGCTTAACTCTTGATGATCTACCCTTTTCTCATTTACTCTCATTTTCATTTTTTATTTATTTAAACCTCCTAGAATTTAAACTACCCACATCCTTGATTTTAACTCTCTTTTTTACTCCCTAAGGCTTAGACTTTTAAACTTTAAACTTCTAGCTCTCTCTCTCTTTTTTTTTCTCTTTTCTTTGCTAAACTCCTAATGTAAATATATTCTTCTCTTTCTTTCTAGGAGACTATAGCAAGAATTCTT
>NC_025703.1:15438933-15445493 GCF_000633955.1 Camelina sativa | reverse complement strand
AATCCTATATGAAACAAACTAGACTCAATCCTAATATGCAAATGCAACTACATGAACACTCTTTTCTTTTCTTTTTCTTAAAATTTTTCAAATTGTTTTTTTTTTTTTTTTTTGGGTTTTGTAATGCACATAGATGCAATGCAGACTCAAATGAATAAAACTAGCATGCAAAAATTTGAAATAATAAAAATAAGAAAATAAAACACAATGTTAAATACATTCTAGGACCCTCCCCCAAACTTAAATTACACAGTCCCTGTGTAAATAAAAGTTTGAAAAAGAATCCAAGAATCACACAAAATGAATTAAGCTAAATGCAATGTTATATACAAAGATCGGATGAATGTGGTACCTCATGGGTTGGTGAAGAAGGAGGTTGCAACAGCCTCCATACTCGCCAACGTGTATCCTGGGTCGTCTCCGGCTTCAGCAGGTGCCGGTGTTTGCTCGTCAGAGAGCTCAGAAATGCGCACTGACGACTTACTCGGACTAGCATCCGAGGTGTTTATCGAGGGTGGGATCGCGTAGTTTATTGGGTAGGGCATCGGGTAGTACGACGGAAATGGCAGAAAAGGTCTAGAATGATCACCCGTGTATCCACTCGCAGGGTGCATTGTGTATGGAGTCGTGAATGGCATCTGGTAAGGTGGAGGGAAGATCCCTGTGTACTCACCCGATTGGGTGCTCGATGGGTGCATCGAATAGTTCATCGTGTATCCCATCGGGTTGGACGTCGGGTAAGCATCAGAATGGCTTCTCCTTGATGCCTCAGGTCGGGAGATGTTCTCCTCGGCTTGGAGCTCGTATGATGATGCTCTATAAGGTTCTGGAGGTGGCACTCCTCGAGTTCCTCCTAGCGGTCCGCTTCTCCCCATCCAAGTTGGTGCTTGTGCCGAGGTAGGAGCTGAGGCACAACTTGCCTTATCTTGCAACTCCTTGATTTGACCTCCCATTGTCGGGTAAGCATCAGAACTTGTTCATCCTCTTCAGCCAGCCGATCCTCTTGTGAGCTTCCCTCACTCCAACCGGTTGCTTTTGAGAGCATACATACTCCTCAAAATCGAACTCCTCCGAGCTGTCTCCCTGTCTCTGCCCGGTCTCCTCTCTCTTCTCAGCTTCGGACTCCTCCTCTGGGTTGTACAGCTCCTCCAACGGTGGTGCGAAGTCAATGTTGTCGCCCAGCCGAACCTTGGTGCATATGACATTAGGTAGAACCATTTGAGCAGCTCCGGCGGTTGGATGGACAAACTTGAACAGCGTCATGTCATTAGGCCTCTCATGGGCAAAAAATCTTGCCAGCACGAGGTAGTCCGCATCCAGCCATCTTGGTTCATGAACAATTCCCTTTAAGGGCACATCGCATGCCACTAGGATCGGTGTGACTAGTCCCCCAATGGAGATATCTCCGCCTCCTTCTCTTCTTTTCACAGCCCACGATTTCAGGTAGGGGAATTGATCGAGTAACACAAACAACATGCTTGTATCCGCAACATCTCCAACTAGTGGTGTACCATCCCTAGTAGTGTCCAAAACTCCACACAATGCAATATCTAACAGCTGGAGCTCATGGTCGTTCACATTCCCAGTCTCTTTTCTAGCAAAAAGAGTGCATGCAAGGGACTTGTGAAAATACCTCAAGACATGGCTCCTTATTTGAGTGGATTTGGAGCTTGTGGACTTGTAGGGGTTCTTGTCTCCTATTGTCAGCCATAGGGACATCATTTCTTCTTTGCCTACCTCCATACCTTCCCCAATACCAGATTTGAATCTATACAGCTTCTCCATCTCTTTGAAACTGAGTCGGTAGTCCATGTTCCTCACGGAGAAGGTGATGAACCCGATACCCCCATCGGGTAGTAGGGTCGGTTGGTCCTCGAAATAGTGCAGCTTCAAGGTTGATAGTAAGTGGACCGTCTCCTCCTCATATGCTTCAAGGTGGGCTCGCATCAATTGGCCCAGGTGGCACATATCGAACAAGTACTCGACGTCTGTAGCGATGCCCAATTGCTTCATTGTTTCTCGGTGAGGGTAGCGGGTACCAACAAAGCTCATCTTCCGGAAAAACTTGAAGAGTCTTGCCGGAGTATCCACCTCCTTCTGCTTTAGCCTCCGAGAGGCTTGGCGGGCCCTCTCTCTCTGCTCCTCTTCTCTCTCTCGGTCCTCCTCCTCAGCGTGTTGATCCTCTTCCTCAACTGCTCTCTCAACCACCTTCTCAGCCTTCTCCGAAGCTGTTCTCTTCCCCCTTGCAACCGCAGCTCTGCTCCTTGATCGAGAGGTGTGGATCTCACCTTGCTCTTCTCCTCCGGCATCAGAATCGACCTCCATAGGGTCGGTAAGGGTCTTTTCGGACGTAGACAGGTCCCTACGTCGAGGAGAACGGTGGACAGCACTCGCCATTGTACTCGGTGAGCGAACTCGGGGGCCTACTCGATCGGTTACTCAAGAATCAGGTCGGGTGGTGGATCGGGTTGTGCATCAGGTTGGGGAGGTAAACGTCCACCCAACGGTTGGGAATGTGGAACATTTCGTCTTCCTTGACTCTCGAACTTCANTAGCGGGTCCTCTCTCTCTGCTCCTCTTCTCTCTCTCGGTCCTCCTCCGTAAGGTGTTGATCCTCTTCCTCAACTGCTCTCTCAACCACCTTCTCAGCCTTCTCCGAAGCTGTTCTCTTCCCCCTTGCAACCGCAGCTCTGCTCCTTGATCGAGAGGTGTGGATCTCACCTTGCTCTTCTCCTCCGGCATCAGAATCGACCTCCATAGGGTCGGTAAGGGTCTTTTCGGACGTAGACAGGTCCCTACGTCGAGGAGAACGGTGGACAGCACTCGCCATTGTACTCGGTGAGCGAACTCGGGGGCCTACTCGATCGGTTACTCAAGAATCAGGTCGGGTGGTGGATCGGGTTGTGCATCAGGTTGGGGAGGTAAACGTCCACCCAACGGTTGGGAATGTGGAACATTTCGTCTTCCTTGACTCTCGAACTTCAACGGCATCACCTCTTGTTGTAGCAGCGGCGGAGGTTGATCTTCTTCCCTTCCTTTGGTAGATTTTAGCGATTGGCTCCATGTTTGATTCCTTGAGAAGAAAAAGGCTAAGTCTCGAGGTTAATAGGGTTAGTCCCAAAGAAATCGAATAAAGCTCGAGTTTGAGAGAGAATATAATAGAAACTTTGGAAAGCAAAAACTCTAGGGTTGAGAGATACTTATCGGTGATGGAAGGGGAGAGAATGTCGAAACCCCTTAAATAGGCTAGGNNNNCTCTCTCTGCTCCTCTTCTCTCTCTCGGTCCTCCTCCTCAGCGTGTTGATCCTCTTCCTCAACTGCTCTCTCAACCACCTTCTCAGCCTTCTCCGAAGCTGTTCTCTTCCCCCTTGCAACCGCAGCTCTGCTCCTTGATCGAGAGGTGTGGATCTCACCTTGCTCTTCTCCTCCGGCATCAGAATCGACCTCCATAGGGTCGGTAAGGGTCTTTTCGGACGTAGACAGGTCCCTACGTCGAGGAGAACGGTGGACAGCACTCGCCATTGTACTCGGTGAGCGAACTCGGGGGCCTACTCGATCGGTTACTCAAGAATCAGGTCGGGTGGTGGATCGGGTTGTGCATCAGGTTGGGGAGGTAAACGTCCACCCAACGGTTGGGAATGTGGAACATTTCGTCTTCCTTGACTCTCGAACTTCAACGGCATCACCTCTTGTTGTAGCAGCGGCGGAGGTTGATCTTCTTCCCTTCCTTTGGTAGATTTTAGCGATTGGCTCCATGTTTGATTCCTTGAGAAGAAAAAGGCTAAGTCTCGAGGTTAATAGGGTTAGTCCCAAAGAAATCGAATAAAGCTCGAGTTTGAGAGAGAATATAATAGAAACTTTGGAAAGCAAAAACTCTAGGGTTGAGAGATACTTATCGGTGATGGAAGGGGAGAGAATGTCGAAACCCCTTAAATAGGCTAGGGTTTGGTTGGTGGGCTTCACTGAGAGTGGGCTTCCTTGTGGGATTCGGACTCCACTCGCCACCCGAGCAGGAACACGATCAGGCGCGTCGGGTACGGTGTCGGGTTGACCCTCGGGTTCCTCAATTTTCCTCTTCTTAATTTTCCATTTTTTATTTTTTTATAAAATTGCAAAAAGAGAAAAAGTAAATAAAGTAAGTAAAACAAATAAGCTAAAATTAAAAGATACCTTTGGGACTTCCTCCCAAATGAGCTTGTTTAAAGTCACTAAGCTTGACTCTTCATGCTCCTCTCCATTGTAGTAGGCTGGTTCAACAGATTTTCCAGGTCTTGTCCAGGTTCTAAGGCAAATGTGGTGTTGACCTCTTCAAGATGTTGCACCTTCCTTTGCTTGGTCTTTGTAAAGAAAGCTTGACCATCAATGGTTGGCCTCTTAATCCCCTTCTTCACCTCAAACTCCATCTTGAAATTCTCACCATGTTCTATTTTATCTTGCCTTGCTTCACCTCGATCACAGCACCAACTGTTGCCAAGAATGGTCTTCCTAGAATCAGCGGATCATCCGGTTCCTTGTCCATATCGAGGATCATGAAGTCGGCAGGCACTTCCAATCTTCCAATCCTGAGAGGCAGGTTCTCCAGGATACCAATCGGATGCCTAGCTGTTCTGTCGGCCAGAACCAAATACAATTTACTTGGTTTAAAATCATGGAATCCTAGCTTGTTGGCAACTGAAAGCGGCATAATGCTAACTGAAGCTCCAAGGTCGCACAAACAGTTCTTGAAGATCCGAAGTCCTATCGAACACGGCAAGGTGAAAGTGCCAGGATCTTCAAGTTTTTCCTCAATTCGCAGCTCAGGATCCAAGCAAACTCCACTTCTCAGAATTTCAAAACCGATCTCCTTGACAGCTTCCTTGACCTCATCCTCCAATCGAGCTGCTTCCTTGGCAGCTTCCTGCTGAAGCTCGTGTGGGAGCAAAAACTTAGGTGGTGGAGCTTTACGCTTAGCCATTCGCTCTACAAGCGCCTCCAGCTGGATGTCAAGTGCAGCATTGAATCTTTCCTCTAACTCCCCTTCTACTAGTGCAGGTGGTTGAGGCTGATCTATCTTTTCAACATCTACTCGATGCATTATTCGATCGACACCATCGTGTAGGTCATCGGGTTCCAGTTCGGGTTGTTCTTCGGTTTGCGATTCTCGAACTAGTGCTCGATCATCAACTCGATCAGTCTCTTCGGGTGAAGACTTGGGTTCATACTCGGATATGTAGTACTTGGCCTTATTTCGCATTGGGTGTTCCACCTCCTCCCCATCTTGATCATCACTGTCCCCAGTGAGGTAGTCCTCATAGTCATCATCAAGGAAGATGGCTTGAGCAGTTGCATAATCCTTGGGGTTTTGAACAACTTTACCTGGGAGTTGGTTGATCTTTGGGGCTGGTTGGTTGTTGTGATGGCCTTCCAGGTATCGAACCTTTGTGTTAAGTGATTCGTACTTGGGATTGAGATCATTGTACCCTGAGTCGATCTTGTTGCTCATCTCTGCGAACCGTTTCGCGATGTCCATAGAAGCGGTAGCCTGATTCTGAATCATTTGCTGAATGAGACCGCGTAACTCAGCTTCTTGTGATTGGTTTGGTGGACCTTGGTGTTGTTGGAATCCAGGTGGTTGGTTGTAGGTTCCTGAATACTGCTGCTTAGGTGCATAACCTTGGTTGTATTGGACAAAAGGCTTCTGTTGGATCTGGTTCCCTTGAACTGCAGATGGGTAAGTTTGATCCTGAGGATTCGCAACATTCGGGTTCCGATAAGACAGATTCGGATTCGGCTTGAAGTTGTTTTACCCTCTATTGTATCCTCCTTGGTTGTTGATGTAGTTAACATCCTCTAGTTGCATAGTCTCCCCATCTTATTGTTGAAACTGCTCTTCCTCTGATATAGCATGAACATGCTTCTGCTGGTTGAGGAGCTGATTGAGCTTGTCATTGAGGGCTTTCATGTCCCTCTTGTACTTGGCATCTTCCTCTCCTGTAGATCGAACAAAGCGATCATATTCCTCATTGTAGTTGCCATCAGATTGAGCCAAGTTCTCAACTAGGTCCCAACCTTCATCAACATTTGTGTTGAGGAAGTTACCATGGCTTGCGGTGTCTAGCAACATCCGTATCTTGGGGACCACGCCTCGGTAAAGTGTGCTCAGCAATGAAGCATTACTGAAGCCGTGATGTGGACATCAAGTAGTGTATCCTTGAAACGTTCCCAAGCTTCACTGAACGTTTCGTTGTTCCTCTGAACAAAGCCGGAAATGTCATTTCGCAGCCTTGCAGTTCTGGAGTTGAAGAAGAATTTGTCCAGGAATGCCTTCTTGCACACTTCCCAAGTGGTGATGGACTCCTTAGGGAGCGATTTCTCCCAGATTCGTGCTTTGTCTCCCAAAGAGAATAGGAAAAGCCGAAGCTTGAATCCATCTTCACTGACTCCATTGATCCTAGTGAGGCTACAGAGCCTATCAAGTTCATCCAGATGATCCAATGGGTCCTCCATTGGCAATCCATGAAACTTATTACTCTGTATCATCTGGATGAGACTACTCTTGATCTCAAAATTATTGTTCTGCA
>NC_025703.1:15388265-15436911 GCF_000633955.1 Camelina sativa | reverse complement strand
AAGTGAGATATGAACAGCTCGAGGTATTACTCGATACAGGTTATCGTGTACCTGATCGGTTAAGTAGTCGAATAAGTGAAAGAAATGCAAATAAATAAAATACAAAAGTTCATAAGGATGGGGGTAATCAAATCCTAAGTGTTCTAGACCAGTACGGATGCCTTACATGCCTCAAGCAATTATTTCCTAGAAAATGAACCTCTAAGACCTTGTCACCACACTTTCGCACTAGCAACAATCAACCTTGAACACATTACCTCACTGTCGCACTAACAATATGAGCAAACAGGCATTAAGAACGATTCATTATTGTCAGTAGACTTAAACTCATCTAATTTTGTTACTCAGAGTTAAGTAAACCTCTAGCATTGGCTAAATCAAGCATTTTATCTACTCCTTTCGGCCTGTAGCATTTGTAAACGCCCTAGATCTAATCTCAACCTTTCGGTCTGTTGACAGCATTAAGAGCACCAATCTAGAAGGAAATCTATCAATCATTTACAATCAACTAAAGCATCCTAACCGATCAAGAACACAAAATCATCTATCCCATCCCTAGAAACTTTACTACACTACTCGGACATAGAAGCGAATAACAAAGCAATCAAAATGAATGAAAATGACATTGTATTAAAAGATAGAGTAGAGTAGAGAAAGTAAATGATAGAAATCTAAGAAAACTACAAAATAAAAATGCAAAACAAGAAGAAAAATGTTGAGTCGCTCAGTTCTCTCACAGAAGCTCTCGCTCTCTGGTTTGAGGGTCTGCGGCGTGCTCCTTTGCAAGCTAGGGGAAGAGGGGGTTTATATATGGAAACCCATTTGACCTAGCTTCCCAGACCTGCCCGATGATCTACTCGATGGGGTACACGAGGGTGAAGTCGGGTTACTCCTCGGGTGGATCTTCGGGTTGCTCTTCATGCTATTGGATCCTCCTCGATCGTGTTGGGGTTCGGACTTGTTCTTGCAGCTCGATGGCTCCTTCGGGTACATGCTCGAGTTGTCCTTGTTTTTCCCCATTTTTGGCTCTTTAGCACCTGTTTTCATCCAAAATATGCAAATGCAGAAATGCAACACCCTAAATGCTCTAAAAGTGAATTCCTACAGTAAATGACCTAAAAATGCTAAGTTAGAGGTATGAACAATGCAAAATATGGACAAAAAAGGATGCTAAGAACATGTAAATTAGAGAGTTATCAGGATGGGTGTCGATCGACACCATTGGTGGTGTCGGTCGACACCATTAGTTTCTAGTTCGACCAGATTGATTTAATCGTCGATTTGGGTCGGTTTGGTTTAAGGAAAACCATAGAACCTGTCTACTTAAGTGGGAGAACGACCTAGGTCGTGTTTTGTTGTTGTCTCGCCGCTGAAACAGAGAGAAAAGGAGAGAAAACATTGCTCTTGAGGTTTTGTGAGTTTTTGTGAGATTTCAAGGCTTATTTAGTGAGATCTTGCTCTAGGATTGAAGATCTGAAGTTAGGAAGGTGCTAAAAGCTTGCTAGGAGGGTTGGATTCGTTGTTATTGGTCTGAATCTTCCTGCAAAGATGTGAGTGCATGACCATGACTGATCTAAGCCTGAGATTCCTTTGTTCTTGCTTGTTTGTTGTTGTTTTATGTGTTTTTCTTGCTGGGAATGGTTGGTACAGATTCCTACGGATGTATATGGCTTTGGGTTGGAGTATTGGACAATTTGGTGATGATTGGAAGCGAGATGCGACTCTCGGCTTCGAGCGGTTCGCGATTGCAGAGTCAGTGTCGATCGACACCAGGAGGGTGTCGGTTGACACTAGTGTAGCAGCATCGATCGACATTGTGGGGTAGTGTCGGTCGACACCAAGAGCCAGTGTCGGTCGACACTTGGCTGGTGTCGGTCGACACCTCCTTTCCAGCGAGACGATGTTTGTTTTCCTGGTTTGTATGCTTTGTTTGTTGATTGTTTGGATCATTGGTATCTCACTTGCTTGTGTGTATAGCCCAGTAGATGGGAGGATTGCCTCACTGAGTATTTATTAAATACTCATGCATCTCAATTTGTGTTTGTGGTGCAGGGAAAGGAAAAGTGTNTTCATGCTATTGGATCCTCCTCGATCGTGTTGGGGTTCGGACTTGTTCTTGCAGCTCGATGGCTCCTTCGGGTACATGCTCGAGTTGTCCTTGTTTTTCCCCATTTTTGGCTCTTTAGCACCTGTTTTCATCCAAAATATGCAAATGCAGAAATGCAACACCCTAAATGCTCTAAAAGTGAATTCCTACAGTAAATGACCTAAAAATGCTAAGTTAGAGGTATGAACAATGCAAAATATGGACAAAAAAGGATGCTAAGAACATGTAAATTAGAGAGTTATCAGGATGGGTGTCGATCGACACCATTGGTGGTGTCGGTCGACACCATTAGTTTCTAGTTCGACCAGATTGATTTAATCGTCGATTTGGGTCGGTTTGGTTTAAGGAAAACCATAGAACCTGTCTACTTAAGTGGGAGAACGACCTAGGTCGTGTTTTGTTGTTGTCTCGCCGCTGAAACAGAGAGAAAAGGAGAGAAAACATTGCTCTTGAGGTTTTGTGAGTTTTTGTGAGATTTCAAGGCTTATTTAGTGAGATCTTGCTCTAGGATTGAAGATCTGAAGTTAGGAAGGTGCTAAAAGCTTGCTAGGAGGGTTGGATTCGTTGTTATTGGTCTGAATCTTCCTGCAAAGATGTGAGTGCATGACCATGACTGATCTAAGCCTGAGATTCCTTTGTTCTTGCTTGTTTGTTGTTGTTTTATGTGTTTTTCTTGCTGGGAATGGTTGGTACAGATTCCTACGGATGTATATGGCTTTGGGTTGGAGTATTGGACAATTTGGTGATGATTGGAAGCGAGATGCGACTCTCGGCTTCGAGCGGTTCGCGATTGCAGAGTCAGTGTCGATCGACACCAGGAGGGTGTCGGTTGACACTAGTGTAGCAGCATCGATCGACATTGTGGGGTAGTGTCGGTCGACACCAAGAGCCAGTGTCGGTCGACACTTGGCTGGTGTCGGTCGACACCTCCTTTCCAGCGAGACGATGTTTGTTTTCCTGGTTTGTATGCTTTGTTTGTTGATTGTTTGGATCATTGGTATCTCACTTGCTTGTGTGTATAGCCCAGTAGATGGGAGGATTGCCTCACTGAGTATTTATTAAATACTCATGCATCTCAATTTGTGTTTGTGGTGCAGGGAAAGGANTCGTGTTTTGTTGTTGTCTCGCCGCTGAAACAGAGAGAAAAGGAGAGAAAACATTGCTCTTGAGGTTTTGTGAGTTTTTGTGAGATTTCAAGGCTTATTTAGTGAGATCTTGCTCTAGGATTGAAGATCTGAAGTTAGGAAGGTGCTAAAAGCTTGCTAGGAGGGTTGGATTCGTTGTTATTGGTCTGAATCTTCCTGCAAAGATGTGAGTGCATGACCATGACTGATCTAAGCCTGAGATTCCTTTGTTCTTGCTTGTTTGTTGTTGTTTTATGTGTTTTTCTTGCTGGGAATGGTTGGTACAGATTCCTACGGATGTATATGGCTTTGGGTTGGAGTATTGGACAATTTGGTGATGATTGGAAGCGAGATGCGACTCTCGGCTTCGAGCGGTTCGCGATTGCAGAGTCAGTGTCGATCGACACCAGGAGGGTGTCGGTTGACACTAGTGTAGCAGCATCGATCGACATTGTGGGGTAGTGTCGGTCGACACCAAGAGCCAGTGTCGGTCGACACTTGGCTGGTGTCGGTCGACACCTCCTTTCCAGCGAGACGATGTTTGTTTTCCTGGTTTGTATGCTTTGTTTGTTGATTGTTTGGATCATTGGTATCTCACTTGCTTGTGTGTATAGCCCAGTAGATGGGAGGATTGCCTCACTGAGTATTTATTAAATACTCATGCATCTCAATTTGTGTTTGTGGTGCAGGGAAAGGAAAAGTGTGATCGTGGAATCAAGGCGATAAAGAGGAGGAT
Source organism: Camelina sativa (assembly GCF_000633955.1). Lineage (NCBI taxonomy): Eukaryota > Viridiplantae > Streptophyta > Magnoliopsida > Brassicales > Brassicaceae > Camelina > Camelina sativa. The sequence goes on along the minus strand of NC_025703.1, from coordinate 15,432,944 downwards.
GTTCTAGGGACTCGATTGGTTGTTGTCTGGCATTGCTAGGTTGCTAGAGTTGAGTCATTAGAACATTTCTAGGTTGTTGGTTTCATGTTTCCTAATGGTTGGTTATTGGATAATTGCTATGTTCTAATATTGGTTATTTATTATTGGATATTTATTTGTTAATGTTATTATTTCTGTTATCCGCTGTTGTGTGATTGTGGTTAGGTGACTAGTGGGTATGGGACCACTAGTTGTAGAATATTATTTAATATTATTATTATTATTTCTTATCTAAAAAAAATGGTCGGGTCGTTTCAATACTTGTGCCCAAAAGAACAGAAAAACAAAGAAAAAATATCTTTGGTTGTGCGGGACAAATGATTTGATAGTGCGATACAGTTGAATTGTGGTATGTGCGAGACGAATGTATTTGTAGGACAAGTGCGATTAATGCAAATTAAGCGGTATAAAATAATGTTTGATTGGCGAAAAACTATTTCCGGTGCGGATTTCTGATGTTTTATTAATAACTAGTATAATTATAAATTTTTATTTTTATTAATAAATAAAATTTTAATTTCTGAAATTTATATACCAAAAATTTATTCGAAATTAAAATTTGATTCGTAAAAATAATATTGCGGTTCACAATTAAAAATTTGGATGGTAAAAAAACAATCTATGCAAAGTACCATTAATAAAAATGTTAGAAAATATGTTAATAATTAGTATAGAAATATATTAATAATTAGTATAGATATAAATTATCTTTTTGTTTTGTTTTGATGAAGAAATATTTACATACATTATGAACTTAATATAACTTAATTATTATGAATATACATATTGCTCTATGAATTAAAAAATACAATCATAAAAAAAGTAAACACAATAAAATAATATCAAAATATATGGTGAATCCTAGTGTTAATATGCTTTCATTGAAACATATTTTATTAAGCATTTAAATTAGTTTTTATAATTTAGTATCTATTAAATCATTTAGAAAATGTATTTTTGTATTAAATCATTTGAACATATATTAAATAAAACTATTATGAATGTATTAAAAAAAGAACTTTAGAGTAATCAAAAAGAATGAACTGTACGTACGTTAGGAAGGAAAAACAACGAGGACACAAACATAGTTTTTTTTTTCTTTGTTAATTTGCCTCTTTTTTATGTAGGTATATTATGTAAAAAATGCAATAAAATTATAGTTTATCCAGTGTGGTCTGAAAACCGCTGCTTAAAGACCATTATTGTTTTGAAAAACGGTCTTTGTTATTATTCACCGGACAATCAACAATTATATTTTTTTTTTAGAAAAACACAAAAAAAATATATATTTTTTTTGATTGGTGTCTTCTATGCGGATTTGGTAAAAAAAAATTGAAACCGTTTTTAACATGCTTCCATTCACAGTCTTAGTTTCACTACCCCAAAACAAATTTCCCTCTGTTTTGCCTTTTATGATTGATTCAACAAATCCCAATGTAGAAAGTTCCAAAGGCTTCATAAACAAAATAATTTTATGAACAAACAATCCATCTTTAATTACTTAATTAATAGCAAATAAAGTGGATCTTATATATTGCTAAACATGAATTGAACAGAAGTATGGAAGGGGTATGGAATCGTGTTGTGCCGGTGAGTAGGATGTGCACTTTCTTTAGTACACCGCTACTAGGATGGCTATATCGGAATCTAGGGGCGGCAGATGATGTAGGCCGATGTTCATGGCCGATCATGTTTGCTATGGGTTTATGGTGTAGGTGGAAGTGGAGATGCGGAAATGTGTTTGGAGTGATTGGGAAATGTAGAGATAGAATAAATTTTGTCAAAGCGCTGGCGAAGGAGGTTAGTCAAGCGCATTGGTTTCGTCAACCGAGGGAGGATAGGATGGCACGGGTTGAGCAAATGATTGCCTAGCGAGCTCCATATGAAAGATGGTTTAAGATTAACACGGAGGGAGCATCACACGGTAACCCAGGCTTGGCCACAGGTGGGGGTGCCTTGAGAGATCATACAGGTAGGTGGTGGGTTTTGTGAAACTCCGATTTTAGGAACATGAGGAAAGGTTTAGAAGAATTGATTTAGCCACCTATGTCACCAAAATGCACTTATCTTTTCGGTCAAGAGTCCTGAGAGAACTCTACTCTAGAGTTAAGCGTGCTTGAGCTGGAGTAGTCTCAGGATGGGTGATCTTCCGGGAAGTGACTGTCGGAATTGTGCGAGTGAAGACAAAACACAGGGAAAGATCATGTGGTGATTGGTAGGGACAGTAACAAGTCTTTAAAACTTTCTGGACGTAGCAAACCGACCGTCAGATATGAATAGGCTCACGGGCCTAGTAAAAGGACTTGAGGTCCATTAAGGAAGGTGGGCTCATGAACTGGGATTGACATAAGGCCCACTAAAAGGTGTTGATCGGAACGTTACAAAGTGGTAATATATATCTAAAGATTACATATGCAGCCACTTTATAACCACTTTGTAACCACTTTATAATATATATCTAAAGATTATCTCCTTGTTCTTCACCAAAAAAAAGTCCTCATTTCTTAGGATTTTTTTCCTTTGATTACGAGTAACCACTTTGTAATATATATCTAAAGATTACATATGCAGCCGTTATAAATCGTTTTACTTCACTTAATGGATCTGTATGAATTAAAACCAAGAAAAAGCAGAACACATTAAGGAAAAAGAAAAAATAAATACTGATTTAGACAAAACAGAGACCTTTGTAAACAAGATATTCATGGTTAAATATTTAGACTTTTGACTTGACTTGATGTATAATATATTTTGTGATAAAAGCTGAAAAGTAATAATCATATATATATATATATCTTCAACACTTTGGAATATACATCATAAGCCATTTTAGGAAATTAATTAGTAACAAAAAAAGGAGATCTTTGAAAAGTTTGACATCATGTGTTGAAAGAAAAAGTTGAATTGTTTAAACTGATTTTGACAAAACTCATACCTTTGCATAGAACATTTCAACTTCATGGTTAAATATTTAGACCTTTGACTTGACCAGCTAGATGAATCATATTTTTGCAAATCTTTGCATTTGCTTGAATATTGTGATAAAAACTGAATTATTTTTTTGTAGTATTACATCATATTTATACATTTATTTCTCAAGCTCTTCCTTTTTGTAATCTCCATTACTGTTCCTTATGATTAGAAAATGGTCAAAGAATGATAATCTTTAAAATAAAAATAAAAATCTAGAAATTTTTTATTTAGACGTTTAAAAATAATGGCTAAAAAGTTTCCTAATTATCAGTTTATCCTTTTTACTTCTCAGTCTAAGAAACAAAAAGGAAATAATGATATAGGGACTAAATCGTAATTAAAGTTAGCTTCCTTTATTTCCATATTAACGAAAAGGAAATAAACAACGGCTATAATTAGTCACTAATCACAGTAATTAAATCAACAAAACTCAAACGAAAGACACAAAAACCCTAACTTTAATGTAAGCAGTTTTATATAAGGCAAGCGAGGATCTCTCATTATCATTTTCTCTCACTTTCTAATCTCTCTCCAATTTCCTTGGGCTTGTGCCTCACGTTTCTGCTCTCAGAAGAAGTATGTGGTCGAATTATCTTTTCCTTTTGTTAAAAGATCTCAGAAGAACTTGAGTCTCCGGTTAGATCACGATGAGAAGTATGTATCACGACGATGTTCATCCGACGACTTCAGGGAAGAATATGTGGTCGAATTTTTTTACGCTGGTGGATGCGGCAAGAAAGCCTTGAGAGAATCTTTTGTCTCTTTCCGAGAAAAACAAGGTCGTCTGTGGTGAAGAGAAGATACCAACAACAAATTCTAAATAGAGCTTCTGAGGCTTCAACGCTCATCGATCTTAATGAGTTCCCTATTGAATATGAGACCGAAGACTCCCAAAACCAACTCCCATGGCTGTCTTCTTCGTGTGTCACCGCCGCTGATTCCGAGACGAAAACCCTACGAAACCCTAGTTCTGAACTTGATAAGAATCATCAAGCGTATTACCGGAAGAAGAAGTCAGCGGAGCTAAAGGGATAGAAGACTCGAGAAGAAACGGAAGATTTGCGGTTAGAAGTTGGGATGAGTATATTAGCCGTTGTGAAGGCTGTTCTTATTTTCTTATGTTAATTCTGAGTTTGTTATTCTCAAGTGATGTGCTTGAGTACTTGAGTGTTGTGCTCAAGACTGATCAATGTTGATCACGCTTTCTCAGATTTAACTTCTCTCTCTCTTTGAATCTGTAATTCTCTACTATGTTACTTTCTCCCAGTTTCTAATTGAATCCAAAAGTATTATTCAGTTCTACAGATAGAGTATCTAGAATCTATAGAAGTTGGGATGAGTATATTAGCCGTTGTGAAGGCTGTTCTTATTTTCTTATGTTAATTCTGAGTTTGTTATTCTCAAGTGATGTGCTTGAGTACTTGAGTGTTGTGCTCAAGACTGATCAATGTTGATCACGCTTTCTCAGATTTAACTTCTCTCTCTCTTTGAATCTGTAATTCTCTACTATGTTACTTTCTCCCAGTTTCTAATTGAATCCAAAAGTATTATTCAGTTCTACAGATAGAGTATCTAGAATCTATAGAAGTTGGGATGAGTATATTAGCCGTTGTGAAGGCTGTTCTTATTTTCTTATGTTAATTCTGAGTTTGTTATTCTCAAGTGATGTGCTTGAGTACTTGAGTGTTGTGCTCAAGACTGATCAATGTTGATCACGCTTTCTCAGATTTAACTTCTCTCTCTCTTTGAATCTGTAATTCTCTACTATGTTACTTTCTCCCAGTTTCTAATTGAATCCAAAAGTATTATTCAGTTCTACAGATAGAGTATCTAGAATCTATAGAAGTTGGGATGAGTATATTAGCCGTTGTGAAGGCTGTTCTTATTTTCTTATGTTAATTCTGAGTTTGTTATTCTCAAGTGATGTGCTTGAGTACTTGAGTGTTGTGCTCAAGACTGATCAATGTTGATCACGCTTTCTCAGATTTAACTTCTCTCTCTCTTTGAATCTGTAATTCTCTACTATGTTACTTTCTCCCAGTTTCTAATTGAATCCAAAAGTATTATTCAGTTCTACAGATAGAGTATCTAGAATCTATAGAAGTTGGGATGAGTATATTAGCCGTTGTGAAGGCTGTTCTTATTTTCTTATGTTAATTCTGAGTTTGTTATTCTCAAGTGATGTGCTTGAGTACTTGAGTGTTGTGCTCAAGACTGATCAATGTTGATCACGCTTTCTCAGATTTAACTTCTCTCTCTCTTTGAATCTGTAATTCTCTACTATGTTACTTTCTCCCAGTTTCTAATTGAATCCAAAAGTATTATTCAGTTCTACAGATAGAGTATCTAGAATCTATCATTGGTGCGGCGATACTGGATTGTTCAGATCGCGATGGCGGAAATGAGTGAATCGGAGCTGATGGAGACGGCGAACCGCAGGATAATCCGGCGGAGACTCTCATCAACTTTTTACGCGGCTGATATTATCGATTGGTTCAATCAAAGGTGGAGCATGACGACAAACTCCAATCGCTTGATGCGACTCTTCAATCTGTGCTGAGTTCTTTAGCGCGAGTCGAGACTCAGCTGGGAAAACGACAGGAGCAACCGAAATCTTCTTCACCGCCACCACAAGTACCAAATTCTTCTGATCCTTATCCACGTAATTGCGATGATCGGAATCTACCTTTGGAGAATATATCTAGACTGCTGTGTAAGATCGACATGCCGGTTTTTGATGGATCACAAGTGTATGAATGGTTATCGAAGGTAGAGAGATTCTTTTGTGTTGGTCGTTACTCTGATTTTGATAAATTGGATATGGTAGCTTTAAGCCTTGAAGGTGATGTTCTGAAATGGTTCAATTGGGAGATGTATCGCAGAGAGTTCCGTTCTTGGCATGAGTTTAAGCAGTGGTTATTTTTACGTTTTGGAGAATCTATAGAAGCTGATCCTGGTAATTGGTTGTTCGCAATTAAGCAAACTGGAAAGGTGGCAGCTTATGTTACTGAGTTTGAAGATTTATCTGCTCAGGTTCCTGGTTTGGATGACTCACACTTGGAGAAGATCTTTTACAACAGGAAATGAAGGAGGTGATTAAAATGAAGGAGCCTCAAGGAATTGAGCATCAAAAACCTGCAATATTACGCATGGAATCAAGCTCACTTTGTCAATTGATTAGTGAGAAGGAGAACAGAGCCCCGATGCACATCAAACCGTTTGTGTCTCGACCTCCTAACACTTTTCAAACTACTAAATTGTTGCTGTTGACGGGTGGAACAAATCAGGCGGTACAACTGGCTGCAAATGTGAAACAGGTAACACAACCACGTCAACGTCATACTTCTGAGGAACTAGATGCAATGAGAAGCAAGGGTATTTGTTTTAAATGTAAGGGGAAGTATTCTCGTGGTCACATCTGTCCCCTGAAGGAGTTACAAATATTGACTGTTGTGGATGGTTTAGAATTGGAAGTGATGGTTGAGGAGATACAGACCGATGATATTGAGAATATAGTTCAGACTCCAGAAGTGAGATGCTTATCTCTTAACTCTTTTCTAGGTCTCCATTCTCCAAGAACAACAAAAATGGTAGGCCTTATTGGCAAGTGTCGTGTTGTGGTACTGTTAGACTTCGTAGCTTCGCATAATTTCATAACGCCATCAGTAGTTAACAAAACCAAACTCAAAACTCATGCAGCAGGAAGTTTGGAGGTGTTGTTGGAAAACAGTGCATCGGTGCATGGCTCTAGTGTCTGCAAGCGGGTCCAATTTCAACTAGGTGGTGAGCAGTTTGAGAGTGACTTTATTTCACTTGAAGTTGGAGGAGTGGATATCATTTTGGGAGTGCAGTGGTTAGAAACACTAGGCAAGTGTGAAGTGGATTGGAAATTGCAAGAGTGGACTTTCATGTACAAAGGCAAGAGAGTAACCCTATGGGGAGATCCCTCTTTACACGGTCCTCCTCTGTCTAGGAAGACTCTCGAAGCTCTTGTCCAGAAATGCTTTGTACAAGAACCTACAATTGAACTCCACTCAGCACAACTCTCCACCTCTACTTTGGTTGTGGAGCCTGCTATCGTTGAGGTTCTCGAGAACTTTACTGCGTTATTTGCATTACCTGTTGGGTTATTACCGTTTAGAGGACAAGAACATAGCATCACTCTCAAGCCAGGAGTCCAGTCTATTATTGTTCGTCCCTACAGGTATCCTCATGCTACAAAAGAAGTGATGGAGAGTATGGTAGAAAAAATGTTATCATCAGGGATCATCCGGGTCAGCAATAGTCCGTTTTCTAGTCCGGTTTTGTTGGTTAAAAAGAAAGACTCTTCATGGAGATTCTGCGTGGACTATCGCACTCTGAATAGAGCCACTATTCCGGATAAATTTCCCATTCCAGTTATAGATCAGTTTCTCGATGAGTTACATGGAGCTTTGATGTTTTCAAAGATAGACTTGTGTTCTGGCTATCACCAAATACGGATGGAGGAAGATGTTATGAAAACTGCTTTTCGCACTTTAGAAGGCCATTACGAGTTTCTAGTGATGCCTTTCGGTCTCACTAATGCCCCAGCTACATTTCAGGCTTTGATGAACAAGGTATTCAAACCTTACTTGAGGAAATTCGTGGTGGTATTTTTTGATGACATTTTGGTGCATAACAGCACTTTGGAGGATCACGTACACCATTTGAGTTTGGTGTTGCAACTGTTAAAGGATAATGTGTTGTTTGCTAATCAAAAGAAATGTGTATTTGGTGCTCAACAAGTGGAGTATTTGGGCCATGTGATATCTAAGGAAGGAGTAGCCACAGACACGGTGAAGACAGAGGCCATGTTGCAATGGCCGGTTCTTATCAATATTAAACAATTGCGTGGGTTTTTATGTCTGACAGGATATTATCAAAAGTTTGTTCACAACTATGGTACTTTGGCAAGACCATTGACGGATTTATTGAAGAAGGATGACTTCCATTGTAATACGTTGGCTCAATAAGCATTTGAGAACCTGAAGCAAGCAATGTCCAAGGTCCCAGTGCTTGGGCTACCAGATTTTAGTCAGACTTTTGTAGTGGAGGCTGATGCTTCGGGAACCGGTGTAGGGGCAGTACTTACACAGAACAAGCGTCCACTAGCTTATTTTAGCCACGGTTTAACAGCAAGGGAGCAATTAAAACCAGCTTATGAGCGCGAACTGATGGCTATTGTGATGGCGGTATTGAAATGGAAGCATTATCTCTTGGGAAGGAAATTTGAAGTCCACACGGATCAGAGAAGACTGAAATCTTTGTTGGAACAGAAGGAAGTGAACATGGAGTACCAACGCTGGTTAACTAAGCTGCTAGGCTTTGATATGGATATTGTGTATAAACCTGGTGTGGAAAATAAGGTAGCTGATGGGTTATCAAGGATTCCTCATCCAATTTCTGCATCTTTAATGGCTTTATTTGCTCCAGAGGTGATTCAGTTACATGATCTTTATAAAGAAATTGATTCAGATACAGCCATTCAGACCTTGATGAAACATGTGAGATCTGGTACTGGTCGTCCACAGTACCACATCGTGGAAGGGAAACTATGGTATAAACGACGGTTAGTGATTTTTAAATCTTCTAAGTTTATTCCACTAATCTTCCACGAGTTTCACAATAGCAAGGTAGGAGGTCATATGGGTATATTAAAAACACTTAAACGGATTCACTCACGATTTCATTAGGAGGGTATGTACAAAGACGTGAAGAAGTATGTCTCTGAGTGTTCCATTTGCCAAACTCACAAGTATTCTACTCTAGCTCCAGCAGGCTTATTCCAACCACTACCGATTCCAACAGCTCTTTGGGAGGATGTTTCCTTGGATTTCATTGAGGGGTTACCGACTTCAGGTGGTATCAATGTTATCTTGGTGGTGGTGGACCGTTTTAGTAAAGATGCGCAATTCTTGGGGTTAAAACATCTGTTTAAAGCACTTGATGTGGCACAAAAGTTTGTGTCTGAAATTGTTAAGCTCCATGGTTTTACCATATCCATTGTTTCGGATCGAGATCGAGTGTTCGTGGGAAGCGTTTGGAAGGAGTTGTTCAGGTTGGCAGGCACTAAATTGAAGTTTAGTATGGCGTACCATCCCCAAACTGACGGTCAGACGGAGGTCCTGAACCGTTGTTTGGAGACGTATCTACGCTGCTTTGCCTCAAGCCATCCGAAGACATGGTTTAAATATTTAGCCTGGGCAGAGTATTCTTACAACATGGCTTATCATACGGCGATTCAGACCACTCCATTTAAGGTGATGTATGGGCGTGATCCACCTTCCTTGTTGTCCTTTGAACAGGGCTCTACTAATAACTGGGAGTTGGAGGTTCAGCTTCGGGAAAGGGATCTTATGTTATCTCATATTAGGCAAAACCTTGAGCGTGCTCAGGATCTGATGAAGAAACAGGCCGATAAACACAGACGCGAGGTGGTGTTTTCAGTAGGTGACTGGGTTTATCTCAAACTTCAGCCTTACCGTCAGCTGTCGGTGATCAAGCGCTCGTGTCAAAAGCTTGCAGCGAAGTATTTTGGTCTATTTTTGATCTTGGAGCGCATTGGAGTGGTGGCTTATCGATTACAATTACCGACTACAGCTAAGATTCACAATGCCTTTCATGTGTCTCAGCTAAAGTCGGTGATTGGCGATCATGAGAAGGTACAATACTCTGACCCGCCTGAATTGGTAAAGGATGAGTTCTTGTTTCCAGAGAAAATTGTAGATGTGCGTTTTACTGCTACTGGAGCTTGGGAATTCTTGGTCCACAGGTTTGATAGGCCGTCGACAGAAGACTCGTGGTTGTTATCAAAGGACTTTGTCCAGATGTTTCCGCAGTTCACGCTTGAGGACAAGCTGTTTCTCCGGGGGGAAGTATTGATAAGAATCATCAAGCTTATTACTGGAAGAAGAAGTCAATTGCCACGTCAGCTGGCGAGTCAACGGAGCTAAAGGGATAGAAGACTCGAGAAGAAACGGAAGATTTGCGGTTAGAAGTTGGGATGAGTATATTAGTCGTTGTGAAGGTTGTTCTTATTTTCTTATGTTAATTCTGAGTTTGTTATTCTCAAGTGATGTGCTTGAGTACTTGAGTGTTGTGCTCAAGACTGATCAATGTTGATCACGCTTTCTCAGATTTAACTTCTCTCTCTCTTTGAATCTGTAATTCTCTACTATGTTACTTTCTCCCAGTTTCTAATTGAATCCAAAAGTATTATTCAGTTCTACAGATAGAGTATCTAGAATCTATCAGAACTCTTACTCTTGGATTATTACAAAATGGCTGAGTCCGCGAAGATGGAGATGATCAAAGACTCACTAAACCCTAATTCCCCATGTTCCGATCTGTCTTTGTGCTTAGTACCGGGGAGCACAAACCGCAAGAGACGTGCCGTGAAAGAGAGAAAGCGTACTGGTGGATACAAGAAAGCAAAGGGTGCTCCATTATCACCGACGGCGAGAGACATGCCTGAGTGGCTTGTCAAGGCGATGTGAGATATGAACGGAGCCAGAGACGCTAAACTGATCTTTGAGAAGACTCTGTTCTTGACTGATGTAAACCCAATACAGAACCGTCTCTCAATGCCTTACAACAACTTACACCGAAACGACTTCTTGACGCCTGTGGAGTCGAGAATCATAGACGAAGACATCAACCACAATAAGAAGATTGGAGTGGGAGCGATTCTCGTGGATCAGTGGTCTATAAAGTGGGGTGTCATGTTGAAGAGATGGGAGATGAAGAAAGATTCAGGTAAAGGAAGCGGGAATTACAATTTGATTTGTGGGTGGAACAACATCGTTGAGGCTAACAGATTGAAAGAGGGAGACAACATCAGTCTTTGGTCGTTCAGGTGCTGTGGAATCCTCTGTTTTGCCATGGAACATAATAGCTCTTCCCTTGCTCTCTGTCTCTGCTAAGTGTCTTGTGTGTGAGTTGAGACTATAACTCGCACAGAGATCTGATTTCAAGAAATTCTGGAGGTTTAGTAATTTCTTAGAACTAGGGTTTTAGGAGGGTTGTAATCTATTAGTAACTATTGGTAACTTGTTCCTTCTAATATATATCATGGTTTTTACAGTTTTTAACCATGATATAAGTGTGCTTTTTGAGTCTTTTGATTTGTTTTCTAGGGTGTTTTAGAGTGTTTACAGGTTTTCTAGGACTTTAGAACGGATGGAGCGAAATAAAGTAATTTGGATCGTTTCGGAGCATTTAACCAAACAAAATCAACTTGGAATCAATTCAGTATGAGAGTGTCGATCGACACCACCTTAGGGTCGGTCGACACCCAGTTTAGCCGACGAAAGAGTCAAGTTTTGGAAGTTTTACAAATTTTTCCGAAATCTTCCACAATTGTAACACAAGTGACTTACAAGTTTTAGGACATATATACATTGTTTTTGGGTTTTACAAACCCTGAAGTTTTATTCTATCAGCTTTTATTGTTTGAGAGATATTGAGAGCTTTGGAAGAGAGAGATCTGAACTCCTTTGTAAAGAGAAGAATTTCTAAACTCCTTTATTACTTTTAAAATCAATTGCTTATTATTCATAATTATGTTTTGTTCTTCATTGAATATGTCTTAGTAGTTTGCTTGTTAGGTTCAGGGTTTTTCACATGGATTTTATGAATTATTAGATCTGTTTATTTATGATTCATTATCTTTTTAGATCTTCATCATAGGTTGTTCTTCATATTAATTCTTGATTGATCACCTAGAATTAATACTTTAGGAAAATTAATTGATATGAGAATATAATAGATTTTCCTGATAAAACCTTTTGATGAGCAAAATTACTTCTTACAAAGAAATTTGATTTAGTAATTTTGTAAACAATCTAAACCTGTTTTCAAAGCTGATTTTTAACCTAGAATTTTACAAAGAGATTTGGATTTTCGGGTTTTAAACTTAGATAATATTTGCAGTGAGAACTGATTTATTTTACAGAAGAGTTTAGAGTTCTAGATCTGAGCTTAATTGCTTGAATTCTATTTATTTATTGATTTAATATTTTGTAATTTCTTGAAAAATTTCCTAGGCCTAGCTTTTTAATCCCTTGAATTTTCACAAGCTTTTATTTAATATTTTGCATTGTTTATTTTAATGCAAATTAATTTGTTTTGCTTAATTAGAAAACTCTATAATTAATTGTGTAGACTTGAGTCGTTGTGGTATTCGACCACTAAGTACTACAGTGATCTCTTAATTTGAGAGAGTAGCTCTAGGGTTTAATTTGAGCATATCAAATTTTGGCGTTGTTGCCGGGGACTCTTTGATCTACCATTAGATTTGAGTTTTTAATTTCGTCTAAATTTTTATTTTTGTATTCAACTTACACGCTTTTGTTTCTTTTCTCTTGTGTGTTTCAGGTACATGCCTAATAAGCCTAATACAAGTAGCAACAAAACTGGTCCAGTTGTGAAGCTTACAATCCAAGAGTTGGAAAAACTTGAGCGTGAAAACCGAAAAGCAGCCAAATTAGTAAATATGGTCAATCTAATCATTCTGAAATTTGATGAGGCTGGTGCCTTGAGAGATCAAGAGGGCCACTTGTGCAATGAGCAGGGCCAAAAGATGGATGTATAAGGCAACATGATTGCTGAAATCATTGTCGGAGATGAGCAGGTCGACGGTGTCGACCGACGCCAACAGAGTGTCGATCGACACCCACCTCCAGCAGACGTACGTGGAACTGCCAACCACGTCCAGAACCCGGTTCGAAGACAAGATCAACCCCAAGACTTTATTAGGACCATTGCAGATTTCAACAGAGCTGATTTGATGTATGAAAACAGCTCTGCAATTGTTCCACCTCCATTTCCAAGGAATGAATTTTGAGCTGAAGCCTGCATACTTCCAGCTAGTTGGGCAGAAACCTTTCTCAAACCTGCCAAATGGGAAGCCTCTGGATCATATTGAACATTTTGAGGATCTGGTGACCAGTATTAAGGCCAATGGGGTGACTGAAGATTACATCTACTGCAAGCACTTTCCATACTCACTTTCCAACACTCAATTCTTCCAGTATTGATAAGAATCATCAAGCTTATTACTGGAAGAAGAAGTCAATTGCCACGTCAGCTGGCGAGTCAACGGAGCTAAAGGGATAGAAGACTCGAGAAGAAACGGAAGATTTGCGGTTAGAAGTTGGGATGAGTATATTAGTCGTTGTGAAGGTTGTTCTTATTTTCTTATGTTAATTCTGAGTTTGTTATTCTCAAGTGATGTGCTTGAGTACTTGAGTGTTGTGCTCAAGACTGATCAATGTTGATCACGCTTTCTCAGATTTAACTTCTCTCTCTCTTTGAATCTGTAATTCTCTACTATGTTACTTTCTCCCAGTTTCTAATTGAATCCAAAAGTATTATTCAGTTCTACAGATAGAGTATCTAGAATCTATCAGAACTCTTACTCTTGGATTATTACAAAATGGCTGAGTCCGCGAAGATGGAGATGATCAAAGACTCACTAAACCCTAATTCCCCATGTTCCGATCTGTCTTTGTGCTTAGTACCGGGGAGCACAAACCGCAAGAGACGTGCCGTGAAAGAGAGAAAGCGTACTGGTGGATACAAGAAAGCAAAGGGTGCTCCATTATCACCGACGGCGAGAGACATGCCTGAGTGGCTTGTCAAGGCGATGTGAGATATGAACGGAGCCAGAGACGCTAAACTGATCTTTGAGAAGACTCTGTTCTTGACTGATGTAAACCCAATACAGAACCGTCTCTCAATGCCTTACAACAACTTACACCGAAACGACTTCTTGACGCCTGTGGAGTCGAGAATCATAGACGAAGACATCAACCACAATAAGAAGATTGGAGTGGGAGCGATTCTCGTGGATCAGTGGTCTATAAAGTGGGGTGTCATGTTGAAGAGATGGGAGATGAAGAAAGATTCAGGTAAAGGAAGCGGGAATTACAATTTGATTTGTGGGTGGAACAACATCGTTGAGGCTAACAGATTGAAAGAGGGAGACAACATCAGTCTTTGGTCGTTCAGGTGCTGTGGAATCCTCTGTTTTGCCATGGAACATAATAGCTCTTCCCTTGCTCTCTGTCTCTGCTAAGTGTCTTGTGTGTGAGTTGAGACTATAACTCGCACAGAGATCTGATTTCAAGAAATTCTGGAGGTTTAGTAATTTCTTAGAACTAGGGTTTTAGGAGGGTTGTAATCTATTAGTAACTATTGGTAACTTGTTCCTTCTAATATATATCATGGTTTTTACAGTTTTTAACCATGATATAAGTGTGCTTTTTGAGTCTTTTGATTTGTTTTCTAGGGTGTTTTAGAGTGTTTACAGGTTTTCTAGGACTTTAGAACGGATGGAGCGAAATAAAGTAATTTGGATCGTTTCGGAGCATTTAACCAAACAAAATCAACTTGGAATCAATTCAGTATGAGAGTGTCGATCGACACCACCTTAGGGTCGGTCGACACCCAGTTTAGCCGACGAAAGAGTCAAGTTTTGGAAGTTTTACAAATTTTTCCGAAATCTTCCACAATTGTAACACAAGTGACTTACAAGTTTTAGGACATATATACATTGTTTTTGGGTTTTACAAACCCTGAAGTTTTATTCTATCAGCTTTTATTGTTTGAGAGATATTGAGAGCTTTGGAAGAGAGAGATCTGAACTCCTTTGTAAAGAGAAGAATTTCTAAACTCCTTTATTACTTTTAAAATCAATTGCTTATTATTCATAATTATGTTTTGTTCTTCATTGAATATGTCTTAGTAGTTTGCTTGTTAGGTTCAGGGTTTTTCACATGGATTTTATGAATTATTAGATCTGTTTATTTATGATTCATTATCTTTTTAGATCTTCATCATAGGTTGTTCTTCATATTAATTCTTGATTGATCACCTAGAATTAATACTTTAGGAAAATTAATTGATATGAGAATATAATAGATTTTCCTGATAAAACCTTTTGATGAGCAAAATTACTTCTTACAAAGAAATTTGATTTAGTAATTTTGTAAACAATCTAAACCTGTTTTCAAAGCTGATTTTTAACCTAGAATTTTACAAAGAGATTTGGATTTTCGGGTTTTAAACTTAGATAATATTTGCAGTGAGAACTGATTTATTTTACAGAAGAGTTTAGAGTTCTAGATCTGAGCTTAATTGCTTGAATTCTATTTATTTATTGATTTAATATTTTGTAATTTCTTGAAAAATTTCCTAGGCCTAGCTTTTTAATCCCTTGAATTTTCACAAGCTTTTATTTAATATTTTGCATTGTTTATTTTAATGCAAATTAATTTGTTTTGCTTAATTAGAAAACTCTATAATTAATTGTGTAGACTTGAGTCGTTGTGGTATTCGACCACTAAGTACTACAGTGATCTCTTAATTTGAGAGAGTAGCTCTAGGGTTTAATTTGAGCATATCAAATTTTGGCGTTGTTGCCGGGGACTCTTTGATCTACCATTAGATTTGAGTTTTTAATTTCGTCTAAATTTTTATTTTTGTATTCAACTTACACGCTTTTGTTTCTTTTCTCTTGTGTGTTTCAGGTACATGCCTAATAAGCCTAATACAAGTAGCAACAAAACTGGTCCAGTTGTGAAGCTTACAATCCAAGAGTTGGAAAAACTTGAGCGTGAAAACCGAAAAGCAGCCAAATTAGTAAATATGGTCAATCTAATCATTCTGAAATTTGATGAGGCTGGTGCCTTGAGAGATCAAGAGGGCCACTTGTGCAATGAGCAGGGCCAAAAGATGGATGTATAAGGCAACATGATTGCTGAAATCATTGTCGGAGATGAGCAGGTCGACGGTGTCGACCGACGCCAACAGAGTGTCGATCGACACCCACCTCCAGCAGACGTACGTGGAACTGCCAACCACGTCCAGAACCCGGTTCGAAGACAAGATCAACCCCAAGACTTTATTAGGACCATTGCAGATTTCAACAGAGCTGATTTGATGTATGAAAACAGCTCTGCAATTGTTCCACCTCCATTTCCAAGGAATGAATTTTGAGCTGAAGCCTGCATACTTCCAGCTAGTTGGGCAGAAACCTTTCTCAAACCTGCCAAATGGGAAGCCTCTGGATCATATTGAACATTTTGAGGATCTGGTGACCAGTATTAAGGCCAATGGGGTGACTGAAGATTACATCTACTGCAAGCACTTTCCATACTCACTTGCAGGAGAAGCATCTCAATGGTTGAAGCAGTTGCCATCCGGTTCATTGACAAATTGGTAAGACATCAAGGTGGCTTTCCTGAACTATTTCTATGATGATGCAATGTCTGATGAGCTGAGAGTCAAGCTGTCCTCCTTCAAGCAAAGACCAGATGAAGCTTTCAAGGCAGCTTGGGTGAGATTCAAAGCTTATCAGAAGGACTGTCCACACCATGGTTTCTCAAAGGTACAACTGCTAAGTATCTTCTTCAGAGGATGTGACTCGGAGTATCAGTTAGCCTTGGATGCTGCAAGCCATGGAAATTTCAAGACAAGATATCCAGAAGAAGCTGAGAAGTTGATTGAGAATCTGGCCTCCAGCAACAGCACTAAGAGAGCCGATGTTGAAAGGAAGAGATTGCATGGAGGATTTGATTCAAACCAGCTAGCTTATGTTAATGCCAAGCTGGATTCGGTGCACAATCTTCTTGTGGGTAAGAAATCGGTTCAATTTGGTGTTGAAGTTGAGACATTTGAGCCACAACCTGAGACAAGGAATGAAGAAGCAAATGTTAACTTTGTATATGGTAATCAGGGTCAGAGATTCGGTAATCAGCAAAGCAACAAGCCTTACAGTAGGAACTCTTCAGGCTACACTCCCAAACCGGATTACCAGAAGCAGCAACAGAACAACGGTTATACAAGAACCTATGGGAAGTCATCCTATCAGTTCCCGCCTCCATAGAATCCTTCAGAGAGTATAATGGAGGCCATGTTTGAGCAGCTTCTTCAGGTTCAGGAGCAGTTAACTGTGACATTCAATGGGAAGATTGATAATGTCTACAATGAGCTTACTGGAAAAATTGATGCATTGAATATTCATGTTAAGAAGCTGGAGAGTCAAGTTGCACAGACTGTTGGGTCTGTCAAACGACAAGAGGATTTTCTTCCATGAAGAACTGAGTCAAACCCCAAGCATGCTTGCAATGCGATATCAGTGGGAGATGAAGATGATGGTGAAATTTCTTCTGCAGAACAGGGTCAGAAATCGACAAATCTCTCGACTCCAGATGATGTTGTCGATCGACACCACCTGGGTGTCGATCGACACTCATCTCAGACAGAATCTGAAGTTACAATATCTCCGGTTTCAGTAGCTGCTGATAGAGTGTATAAGCCTAAGGTCCCTTTTCCTAAGCCAAGAAGGTCTAAACAGGAGATTGAAGAAGCTAGGTGCAAAGCTATGCTGGATAAGGTGATGATAGAGATACCTTTGATTGATGCAGTCAAGTTTTCTCCTAGGATTAAGCGATATGTGAAGAGAATGGTATCAAATGGTTTGAGCCCTGAGGAAGGAGCTTTGCTAACTAAGGATGTCAGTGCGATTCTGTTTAAGCAGTCTTCACAGAGGAAGAAGAAAAAGAAGCAAGCGGTTGTTGTATCTAAGAAAGTGAGTGCAGTAATTCAGTGTAGGACTGCTAAGAAGTTACCAGATCCTAGAAGCTTTGTACTTGATTTCTCAGAACGGTTTGCTCACTCTCTTTGCGATATTGGCTCTAGTATTAACTTGATGCCACATTTTGTTGCTGTGAGACCTAGAATGACAGAATTCAAGCCAACTAAGATATCTCTTATCTTAGCTGACAGATCCCAGAGAATTTATGAAGGTGTCTTAGAGGATATTCCAATTAAGATTGGAAATTTCATGATTTCCACTGACTTTGTGGTGCTGAAATATGATAAAGAACCTAAAGATGCTCTCATCTTAGGAAGATCTTTCTTGGCTACAGTTGGTGCCATCATAGATGTGCAGAAGGACACATAACACTGAATGTGGAAGGTTTGAGTATGAACTTTGAGATGGATAAGCTGAGGAGAGCTCCTATTATTGATGGGCAGAATTTTTCTGTTGAGAAAGTTTCTGCTATTCGAGCATCAGGCTCAGTGTCGATCGACACCACCTCTGTGTCGGTCGACACCCCTCCACATTCGACCCCAGCCTTGTCCAACACTGATGCTCCAAGTCATAAAGCTGTTCCCAAACAGAAGATTCACCCCACCACACTTTAGAGTACTCAGGTAAGGCCAAGGTCTACTTCTTCTTTATCCAAACTTCCTCCTATCATCAATAAGACCGTCAAGGGAAATAAAAAAAGAGCAACCATGCCCAATTCTCGCCCTGGTCCTGTTCCTCGTGTCCTTGGTAGACCTCATTCATCCACTGCTTATACACCACCTTGGATGATGAGACATTCTTCTCAGAAGCATTCAATGCCACGTTCTGGTCCGCCAAACGCCTGAGCTTCGACACAGTCAAGCTAATGACTTAAAACAAGTGATTGATGGGAGGCAACACACTGGTAGGAACTAATTATCTTTCAATTTTTCTTTTAGGATTACTAACTTATTGATATTTGGTTTTGAGTTTTATTGTTTCAGAANAAAAAAAAAAAAAAAGAACACAGATGGAAAAGTTTCGGACATCATTGATCAAGGAGGAGCATCGACCGACGCTACCTGGGCATCAGTCGACACCAGTTGGTAACCCGAGAACTGTTCAAATTTTTCATATAACTTTCCATACATTTTTGTTCCATTTTGCTTTCCTCTTACTTGAAAACATTGGAGACAGTGCTGTTTAAGTCTGGGGGAGGTTAATACTAACTACTAACATTAGTTTTTGTTTTTAGTGTGTCAAAACCGTATTTTTGTTTTTATTGAGTCAAATTTTTCAAAATTATGTTGGGAACTATGATTTTTATTTTTAGTGTATTGCCTTGGCTGATCAATGCTGCAGATTGAATTCACAAATCCGACTAATGAAAAATCCAATGGCTGACCAGTAAACCAGAGACATCCAAATTTCCAACAGAATCCATAAAAGTCTGAGGTAACTTCTGCACTTTTCTTTTTAACTCAGCAAGGAGATTGACGTTCATAGAGCTTGACTCCGTGTTCATACCTGACAAGTAATATTTCAAAAGAAAATAGTACTCCTCTCCCTTACTCAAGTTTAAAAGCTTTTCCAGAGATCTTTGTTTAAAAAAAAAGATAGAAAAAAGATAGAGAATAAAAGATGAGATGATTTTGATCAGTTTAGAGAGATAGATAAATTACATGTGACTTCATTCTTCTATTCTTGAGTCAAATGATCACACAAAGTCTGGAAACGAGGGGTAGGTAAATGACCGATGACCCCATTATTCGCGTACACCTTTGAATCAAAAAGTCAGTAAAAAAAAACAGCAAAGCAAAGCTCAAAGGAAGATAAGATAGAATAAGTCTGGGGAGAGAAAGAGTACCACATCTTGTAAAAGTTATATCTTGCTTGTTATGGTATAGTAAGGGAATGAGTCTAGAAGGTTTTTGACATTGATCAAATTGATGAGACACACCGATGAAGGCTTAATGGAGGAAGTAGTGGAATTTGGTTTGAATTTGGGATGTTAGGAATGTCAACGGAGAAGTACATGGCGGTTCGATTTGGATTTATTTGCTAAGCATATAGATTAAGGTTTGAATGATCATGGCATTACCTTAAAAAGAAAATGAGTTTCTGCGTTTTCAAACCTCTTTCACATGATTAAGCTTATATTTTGCTTGAGGGCAAGCAAATGCTAAGTCAGGGGGAGTTGATATATCATGGTTTTTACGGTTTTTAACCATGATATAAGTGTGCTTTTTCAGTCTTTTGATTTGTTTTCTAGGATGTTTTAGAGTGTTTACAGGTTTTCTAGGACTTTGGCACGGATGGAGCGGAATGAAGCAATTTGGATCGTTTTGGAGCTTTTAACCGAAGCAAATCAACTTAGAATCAATTCAGGATGAGAGTGTCGATCGACACCACCTTAGTGTCAGTCGACACCTAGTTTAGCTGACAAAAGAGCCAAGTTTTGTTGTTTTTACAAATTTGCCCGAAGTCTTCCACAATTGCAACAAAAGTCTCTGACGTGTTTTAGGACATATATATATTGTTTTTGGGTTTTAGAAACCCTGAAGTTTTATTCTAGCAACTTTTATTGTTTGAGAGATATTGAGAGCTTTGGGAGAGAGAGATCTGAACTCCTTTGTAGAGAGAAGAATTTCTAAACTCCTTTCTTACTTTTAAAATCTATTGATTATTATTCAGAATTATGTTTTGTTCTTCATTGAATATGTCTGAGTAGTTTGCTTATTAGGTTCAGATTTTTCACAAGTTTTTATGAATTATTAGATCTATTTTATTTAGGATTCATTATCTTTCTAGATCTTCTTCATAGGTTGTTCTTCATTTTAAATTTTTGATTGACCACCTAGAATTAATACTTTAGGAAAATAAATTGATATGAGAATATAATTGATTTTCCTGATAGAACCTTTTGATGAGCAAAATTACTTCTTAAAAAGAAATTTGATTTAGTAATTTTGTGAACAATCTAAACCTGTTTTCAAAGCTGATTTTTAACCTAGAATTTTATAAAGAGATTTGGATTTTCGGGTTTTAAACTTAGATAATATTTGTAGTGAGAACTGATTTATTTTACAGAAGAGTTTAGAATTTTAGACCTGATCTTAATTGCTTGAATCCTATTTATTTATTGATTTAATATTTTTTAATTTCCTGAGAAATTCCCTAGACTTAGCTTTTTAATCCCTTGAATTTTCACAAGCTTTTATTTAATATTTTGCTTTGTTTATTTTAATTTACAGAAGAGTTTTATTAAAAAATAGTGAGAACTGATTTATTTTACAGAAGAGTTTAGAGTTCTAGATCTGATCTTAATTGCTTGAATTCTATTTATTTATTGATTTAATATTTTTTAATTTTTTGAGAAATTCCCTAGACCTAGCTTTTTAATCCCTTGAATTTTCACAAGCTTTTATTTAATATTTTACATTGTTTATTTTAAATCAAATTAATTTGTTTAGCTTAATTATAAAACTCTATAATTTATTGTGTAGACTTGAGTTCTTGTGGAATTCGACCCTTAAATACTACAGTGATCTATTAATTTGAGAGTGTAGCTCTAGGGTTTAATTTGAGCATATCACCTTCTATTTTATCAGATTATAAACTTGTAAATTTTGACATGAATCTGGTTATTTGTTTGGTCCTACTTTAGTTACTGCATTAGTACCTTTTCTTGTATTATATCCTAAAGTCTATTATATAATACAAGAAAAGAGATGATGAAATTGATCCAATCGTGCAAGTGTTTTTGGTTCATTATATAAAACCTTGATCGCAAACGCAACTGCAATAGCAGATGATGGTAAATTAAACCATGTTTTAAATACAACACATTCCTTTTCTGATACAAATAAAGAGCCTAGAAACAACTTTGGACCGCATGGTTCCTTCGATACCCTTGCCTAGGTTCTGGAATGTATCATGGCAGGAGTAGTTTGGCCATAAATTTGTACATAAAATTTGACAGGTATCAAAGTTTAAATGTACTGATAAATATTTTCTACCTGAGTTAGAGTTATTCAAAAAAGTTATTTTTTATATTTGCATCAGATTTAAGTGATGTAAATATAATTTGTATCACTTTAAAAAATGATTTACTATTTTTTTGATGCAAATAATTTACATCAAATTATTTCAAACTAGTGTTATATTAAATCAGTTATAACAAATGATTTTAAATTATTGTGTCAGTTTTTATAAATGATTTTAAAATTTGGTATCATTTATGAATAACTGATACTAATAAAAGATTTCTTGTTTTAATAATAATAATAATAAATTCATTTATTTAAATATTTGTTTTGGTAGAACTTATTTTATTTTAAATATTTTTGAAATTATTTTAATATGTAAAAATTGTCTTTGATATCTATTAAAATCTTTTCGAATCTTTACTAATATCTTTTATTAAAATTGTTATTTACAAAATAAATAAATAAAAATAAATATAATGCATTTAGTTTAATATAGATTCAACAAAAAGAAAAAAAAACTGATATGAACTGATCAGATCATACATTCAACGTTGAATTACAAACGGAAAAAAAACTGATATGAACTCAGATCATAAATTGATAACTGAGCTTTTTTTCTTCTTGTTGAAGTGTCATATGTGCCTTCATAAGTGTTATCTGAAACACATATTACTTTTGTTCCCTCTCTTTCTTTCTCATTGTCTTCATGACATTGTTGTTTCATCTTCAGATTTTCTAAGTACATAAACAAAAATAACATAGGAAAAATTAGAATTCCACATTTGATAATCAAAAAAACTTGATATAAAATAGGGAGAAGAAAAGAAGATTTACCTTTAAATGTTTTAGATGTGATGATTATATGCTGAAGATGTGTTGTAAATGCATAATTTGATGGGTAATTGACACCCACACCCACTTTTTTTTTAAAGTGAATAGTTTTGGTTTTAGGTTCAAGGGTTTATGTTCTAGGATTTAAAATTTAGAATTAAAGGGTTTTGTACTTATTTGGTCTATGTTGTGTTATGGATAATATGCTATGGATAAAGATCTAACCAAATTTATGTATGTATATTTTGTATGAATAAACACAAGTAACTATCTATTAACAATACTGCAATTGATTATCCACTTATAATTGAACAAATGTTCAACGACTGATGGATACTGTATAATCTAAAAATTCATAAAAAATATAGCAATATGTATCTTAAAATGTAGAAAATATATAATCATAACATATTTTATATAAATAAATAGAAAATTTGTTTTATGATAACAAATAAATATATTTTACTTTGTTAAAGTGTTAACAACAAAAAAAAAGAGAAAAAGAGAGAAAAGAAGGAGAGAAAGAGAGGTAAGTTGTTAGTAAAGGCAAAAATGTAAAAGGAAAGTGGACACATAAGCAAAAAACTTGGGAAAGTATACCATGAGTGTAAAGTGGGTTTTTGTGACAGAACTCACACCCAAAGTGGGTTTTCATGACATTTACCCTAATTTGATATACCACTGGTTGTCTTGTTGACATTCAAAGAAGAACTTCTACAAAAGTTGTTGTAGATGGAGAAGCACTTTCTTTCTCAATTTTTTTTTGCTTATATAGATGGAGAAGCACTTTCACACTTAAATAATCAGAAAGATTTTTTTTAAGTAGTTACAAAGATCATGAGTAGTGTAGAGAGTGGAAACAATTTTTCAGTTTTTTTTAAACAGCTATAATACATATATAAAATCTTCCAATATTTTAAATAAAAAGCAAGAAAAATTGTGAAATTTAAAATAAAAGAAAACAGGTTACGATATCCTTTTTTTATAATTATTATTTATGGAAACATTTGTGATATAATGATTAATTATTTTGAAAATAAAATATTTTTGCAGGTTTGTTAGTTGGAGAATGTAAATATTATATATATATATATATTTAAATAAAATAAAATAAGCATAATTTATATTTTTTAAAATATTATTTTTGTATCTTTAAAATAATTAATAATAAAAATTTAAAAAAACTTTTTTGGGAAATAGTAATATATGTTTGATTTTTTATGGAAAAATAAATTGATTCTTGGAGAATAAAAATGATTAATATTGAATATTTTGAGTTTTGACGCATGTAAATTAGTATTGACTTGCATCAGTTATATGCAACTAATATAATAAATTTTTGAAATATATATTTATTTAATTTAAATCGAATATGTATGAATTAAGATCATTTTATTATTGATACCAGTTTTGTATCATTTATTTAATTGATATTTAATTTGTATCATTATATTAAGTGATGTAAATTATATTTTCTGTTAAATATTTTTGAATTGATGCAAATTCAAATAAAATTGTGTCATTTTTATTGAACTGATGTAAAATTATTCGATTACGACATCAATAATAATAATTGATGTTAAACACATAATTATGCATCCTTTATTAATAAGTCATTTAAATTGATATCATTTACTTTTGTAATTCTATTTAAGTGATGCAATCAACCATTTTTTTTGTAGTGTATATTGACTACTGTGAATCAATAATAATCATCTTTCGACATATAACATTTACATTTACATCTTCACACAATTTTAATCTAGTGGAATAAAATAAACCAAATATATATGTTCAAATATTACTCAAATCTCTTATCAAAACATTGAATCCAAAATGTTTATTCAAAAAAATTTGTAATATGACAAGCAGATGCTTTGCAAACTGCTCATCTAAGATTCATATCCAAATGTTCTTTTCATACTTTTCATTATCATAACATTAACCGTTCATATTATATATTAAATAGATCTAAAGATTGTAATAAAGTTTATAATATTATCAAATAAAAATATACATTTTATCACATTTTGGAAAGTTTGTGAGGTGTGTCATCTACTTTCAAAAGTTTAACAAAAAGACTCTTCTAATTTAAAGAGAATTTGAGAAAAAAATGTCCAATCATAAACATTTGCTCTTGATGGTGCAGTCCAAAATTATAGACAACGATTTTGCTTCTTTCACACTCATTTTGAATATTATAACTGAATTAATAGTTATGAATATTTTTGTTAGTAATTCGGAAAGCATGCTCTCATATCACGGAGTCAATTTTTTTTCAAACATCTCTATATAATTAGTCTTTAAGAAATCCTTTTTTTTTTTTTTGAGCAAACATTTCATTATCACTAAATTAAAGAGCTTCAACCTCTAATAGAGAAGGAAGTACATCCAAAGCAAAGGACCACAAATGCCAAAAAAACACCATCAAAGGATGGTTAAACAAGGGATAGATAAGATACAAATCATAAGAAGAGAATATAAGAGACCAACAAAAAAGTACAATCTCAACCATTTCTTAATAGATCGCATCCACAATAACCCGAAGGATTACAAACTCTACGACATAGGTAGCAGGACCATCAGCCGGGAGGAAGAACCTTGCAATACCGACAAGTCATGAGCATCCAAACCCCACCAAACAAGAGAGAATTTTGGGAAGAGAAACTGAACTTCAGCCAAAGTAGCATAAAATCAAGAGCATCCAATAAAGCAAACCTTTTTAGCTTGGTAGTCCTTGCTGAAACCACAAGGAGGAAGCAAAGTCTCCAGTGACGCTAACGTTAGACAGTCAGCAAATTCAGAACGAGAACAGTCTTGAACAACAATCCCCGCTTCTACTTCAAGCAGAACAGTTAACATAATGCTCCTTTGTAACACTACCACTAAACACAAGTGAAATATATGGGAGGATAAAAGGCTCCATAAAGGAGAGATGAGAGATACAGAAGCCCCGATGAACAAGGTGAACTGGTCGGTTGTCTAGACTCAAAGAAATCTGTCCAAGCTGCCACAAGACAAGTTTTAGCAAAGTAAAATCAAGATAGAATCCGCATACTGCGGTAAATGATCGAATCAAAGGAATAAGGGTGCTGCAAGAGAGCACTAAAGTAGACACAACAATATCTAAGCCCATCGAAATCGAAGGAGCTACATCCGAATTCCACAAAACCATAGCCACAAACCTTCCCATCTTATCATACCTGCGGGAATATCAAGGGAGGTAAGGTGAGGGCAACCCACCTTTCAAAGGGACACTCATTGGGAATCATCAGTTGTTGGAAGGAGAAGGGGCTTCACCGTCAACGGAAACTAGGTATTGTTGGGATAAGCTTGATGGAAGCTTGAGTTGGAAGTTAGTTCTAGTCCTACTATAATTGGGTTTATTAGAGAGATAAGGATCAAATGTATTAAGAGATATCTAATATGTGTGTTTCCTAGTAGGATTAGGATTTGCAAAGTCTTATATAAGGATGTGTTGAGTTGTGACACAACTTATGAATTAGAGATTGAGAGTTTAAGAGAGAGACCAAAGTTTTGAGTTATTTTCTTTGGTATTAATAAAGTGAGTCGTTCTTTATTTGAGTTATTAAACTATCTCTTGATTCTATATTTGGTATCAGAGCAAGAGTTCATTAATCATGTCGGAAATCACCGTAGCTACACCACGGCCTAAAGAAGTAGGAGGAGGATCTCCTTCGATTGTATGTCCTATGTTAACGTCGACCAATTACACTGTATGGGCGATGAAGATGAGGATAGCCCTTCGAGTACACAAAGTTTGGGATGCCACTGAACCAGAGACCGATAAAGTTGATTCGCTTGAAAAAGATATAGCTATGGCCTTATTGTTTCAGTCGATACCAGAGAGTCTAACACTGCAAGTTGGAGAAATTGATACAGCAAAGAAGGTATGGGAAGCAATACGTTCCAGACACGTTGGAGCAGAGAGAGTTTGAGAAGCCAGACTTCAAACTTTAATGGCGGAATCCGAGCGTTTAAAGATGAAGGAATCAGAGAGTATTGATGATTACTCGGGAAAACTAGCTACAATCTCTTCAAAGTCAGCCGCCTTAGGAGTTAACATAGAGGAATTGAAGATTGTTAAGAAGTTCCTTAACAGCCTTCCCCGTAGAAAATTTATTCACATAGTTGCTTCTTTAGAACAAGTTCTAGACTTGAATACCATTAGCTTTGAAGACATTGTTGGACGTTTGAAAGCTTATGAGGAGCGTATCACTGAGGAAGAAGATAATCAAGATGATCAAGGTAAACTCATGTTTACTAATACTGAATCACAGACGAGTCAACCTTACCAAGACTACAATGGTGAAGCTGGAGGATACAGAGGAAGAGGCCGCAGAGGTAGATCGTTCTACAGAGGACGAGGAAGAGGTCGGTACGGTGGTAGAAACCTCTCACAGATCACATGTTTCCTCTGTGATCACACCGGTCACTTTGCAGCACAGTGTCCAGATCGATTACTCAAGCTCCAGGAAGTAGAAGAAAGTAATAATAAGGATACAGAGGATGCAGACGAACTCTTGTTGCACGAAGAGGTCTACTTGAATGAGAAGGAATGTATACCAAGCAAGTTTAAGACATGTGAAAGGGGAGATAATATATGGTACCTCGACAATGGGGCGTGTAATCATATGAATGGAGATAGACGTTATTTCAACAAGCTTGATAGTTCTGTAACTGGAAAAGTACGTTTTGGAGACGATTCTAGAGTTGATATCAAAGGAAAGGGAACCATCGCCTTTGTTGATCAGAATGGCAAGCCGAGAACAATGACTGACGTATACTACATCCCTGACCTTAAAAGTAATATCATAACCCTTGGTCAGGCTACTGAAGCAGGACTTGACATACGGCTAAGAAGAAATTACCTAACTATAAGAGATGATGATGGGAACTTACTTGTGAAAACAGAAAAGCCTAGAAATCGGTTGTACAAGGTCCAGATGGGGTTACAGGACAATACTTGTCTATGTTTTGCAGAGATAAGTGAGCCAAGTAGGTGGCATGCGAGGTTGGGACATATCAACTATGCCACTTTGACTTCAATGCTTGGAAAAGAATTGGTCCTAGGAGCTCCAAAACTCTCCCATGTGAAAGAAATTTGCAGTTCATGTTTGCTGGGTAAACAAACAAGGCGGTTATTCCCTCAAGCAACCATGTTCCAAGCTAAGAAAAGACTTGAGCTCATACATGGAGACTTGTGTGGTCCTATCTCACCAAGTACACATGCAGGGAATATATACGTGTTTGTGATCATAGACGACTTCTCTCGTTATATGTGGACTATGCTATTAAAAGAGAAAGGAGAAGCGTTTAACAAGTTCCAGAAGTTTAAAGCTATGGTGGAAAAGGAAGTTGCTGAAAAAATACAGACCTTTAAAACAGATATAGGATGAGAGTTTGTATCTAATGAGTTTAACAACTTCTGTGAAAATGCAGGCATAATGAGACACTTGACCGCACCATACACTACACAACATAATGGAGTAGTGGAGAGACGCAACAGGACACTAATGAAATGACTAGAAGCATTCTGAAGCATATGAATATGCCTAATTATCTCTGGGGAGAGGCTTTAAGACATTCAACTTACTTGTTGAACAGAGTAGTAACACGGTCCTTGAAAGATATGACTCCATATGAGCTGTTCCGGGACAAGAGACCTACAGTTGAGCACATTAGAATTTTCGGTTGCATTGGCTATGCTAAGGTGGAGACACCTAATCTCAAGAAGCTAGATGATAGAACGAGGGTGCTTGTTCATCTAGTAACCGAACCTGGTTCTAAGGCTTATCGATTGTTAGAACCGCAGTCAAAACGAATCATAGTGAGTCGCGACGTTGTGTTCGACGAATCAAAAGGATGGAACTGGTCTACAAGTAAATCAACAAAGGATGGTAATGAGGACTTCAGAATTAGCTTCAGTGTTTTTGGGAACCATGGTCTTCGAGATGATGAGGATCATCAAACTACGCAACAGAATGACAATAATGATGAAGATTTGAGTGATGCAGCGAGTGATGAGCATCTGGAAGATAGAGATAACGTGACACACACAGGAGAAACAGAGCAAAAACCAACATTAACAGCCGCAATGCCTGCAGATTCTAGTGCAGTTTCGACAGAAACAGAGCTTTGAAGATCAACATGAATAAGTACTAAGCCAAAGTACTTAAATGATTACATTTTGCTTGCAGAAGAAGAAGGTGAATTTTTGCTACTCAGTCTTAATAATGAACCTAGGTGCTTTGATGGAGCAAAAATGTCCAAGGAGTGGACATGGGCGTGTGAAGAGGAAATATGCTCAATTGAGAAGCTTAGGACTTGGGAGCTTGTTGTCTTACCTATAGGAGCAAAGCCAATTGGCCTGAAGTGGGTGTTCAAGTTAAAGAGGAATTATGATGGGAATATCAATAAATATAAAGCTAGACTTGTCGCCAAAGGGTATGAGCAGAAGTATGGAATTGATTTTGAAGAAGTATTTGCTCTAGTTGCCAGGATTGAAACCATATGATTGCTTATTGATCTTGCGGCATCACATGGTTGGGAGATTCATCATCTCGATGTTAAAACAGCTTTTCTTCATGGAGAAATTAAGGAAACTGTTTATGTTTCTTAACGATAGGGATTTGAGATCAGAGGAAAAGAAGGGAAAGTTTACAAACTTAATAAAGCCTTGTATGGCTTAAGACAGGCACCAAGAGCTTGGAATAACAAGCTCAATCACTTTCTACAGGAACTCAAGTTTGTAAAGTGTTCACAGGAACCTTATGTTTATCGAAAATACATCAGGACTGATCTTCTAATCATAGGTGTGTATGTTGACGACTTATTCATCACAGGGACAAGTTTGGCTGTGATTAACAAATTTAAGGAGGAGATGCGTTCTAAATTTGAAATGAGTGGTCTTGGAAAACTGACATACTACCTTGGGATGCAAGTGGATCAACACCAAGATGGATTCACGTTAAGCCAAGCTCGATATGCTAACAAGATCTTGGAGGAGACAGGAATGTCAAAGTGTAACTCGGTTCTTATACCAATGGAGCCAGAGCTAAAGATGTCAAAGGCTGAAAAGGAGAAAGAGATTAATGCGACAACATATCGAAAGAATGTAGGATGTCTGCGATATCTGCTACACACACGGCCGGATTTATCTTCTTGCATAGGGATACTCAGTCGTTATATGCAGAGTCCAAGGTAGTTGCATGGAGTTGCTATGAAACAATGTCTACGATATCTCAGGGGAACTACGA
This sequence comes from Camelina sativa, assembly GCF_000633955.1. Lineage (NCBI taxonomy): Eukaryota > Viridiplantae > Streptophyta > Magnoliopsida > Brassicales > Brassicaceae > Camelina > Camelina sativa. The sequence continues at coordinate 15,403,233 of NC_025703.1, read as the reverse complement.
ACCTTGGTCTGTCTTATGGTAGAAAGAAGATGCCACGGCTAATTGGTTATAGCGACAGTAGCCATAACATTGATGCAGACGATGGAAGGAGTACATCAGGGCACATTTTTTATCTTGGGGATAGTCCTATCACTTGGTGCTCGCAGAAACAGGATGTAGTGACTCTTTCTTCTTGTGAAGCGGAGTTCATGGCTGGAACAGAGGCGGCAAAACAAGCTGTTTGGTTGCAGGATTTGATGGTAGAGATCACTGGAGCTGAGGAGGAAAAAGTTATTATTCGGATTGATAATCAATCAGCGATTGCTCTCACAAAGAACCCTGTTTTTTCATGGGAGAAGCAAGCATATACATAGGCGTTATCACTTCATACGAGAACGTGTTGAGAGTGGACAAATCAAAGTTGAGCATGTACCGGGAACAGAGCAAAGAGCGAATATACTTACAAAGGCCTTAGATAAAAAAAAGTTCAGAATAATGAGAGACCTCTTGGGAGTTCAAGATTTGTCAAAACAGAGTTTCAAGCTTAAGGAGGAGACTGTTGGGATAAGCTTGATGGAAGCTTGAGTTGGAAGTTAGTTCTAGTCCTACTATAATTGGGTTTATTAGAGAGATAAGGATCAAGTGTATTAGGAGATATCTAATATGTGTGATTCCTAGTAGGATTAGGATTAGCAAAGTCTTATATAAGGATGTGTTGAGTTGTGACACAACTTATGAATTAGAGATTGAGACTTTAAGAGAGAGACAAAGTTTTGAGTTATTTTTTTTGGTATTAATAAAGGGAGTTATTCTTTATTTGAGTTCTTAAACTATCTCTTGATTCTATAGATATGGCGGAGGCGAGAAAGACGACGAGGGAGTCACACACTCTGAAGGAAGAGGGGCTCAACGGCTGGGCAAGAGATTCAACAAAGGAAAACATAGATCTGAAGGTCTGGTAGATCCGGTGGTTCCAGTGGAGACGGAGGAGATGGAGGCTCCGGCGTTGGTGCACGAGGGGACATCAGAATGAGGAAGGTGATCGAAGACATCGGTAAGTGACGAGAGTGGCTCGAAGTCAACAGAATCAAGAAAGTCATCTCTAGTGTAAGAATTTATTTGTGGAACTTTCGTATGCTTAGTGAACTTTGTAAGTGCTAGTGTATGCAAGACCTTGATTGTCTAGATCTCTAGGTGTTTGGTAATACTTTTAAAAATATCCCCTAGCCAGTTTACCATGTTTTTTTTTTCTCCAACACTAAGAATATGATAAGGGATTATAACTCCGTAACAGAAAGAAAAAAAACGATAGAGTAATATGACCTAGAAACGATTTTTTTTTTTTTTTTTTTGTGAAAGAACTATAAACGAAATTATTGTGCAAACAGCGCAATTATAATTCAAACAGAGAGAAATTAGACTAGTATTATGAAATTTTATTCCAAACATTTCTGAAGGGACTGCATTACACAAACTCACCATGATTTATTTATAGTCATACACACACATAAGTGTATATATAAGTGCAATCATGCTGGTGGCGAATCTATTATAGAGTTTTAAACACTGGGCTGTGTCTGAACAGGTTCGTTAAGTCCGTGGCCTCCTCCTCCGTGGCCTCCATGTCCTCTGTGTCCACCATGTCCTCCGTATCCGTCAAGTCCGTGGCCCCCTCCTCCGTGTCCGTGGCCTCCTCCTCCTCCGTAGTGTCCTCCGCCTCCTCCTCCTCCGTAGTGTCCTCCGCCTCCTCCTCCTCCGTAGTGTCCTCCGCCTCCTCCTCCGTAGTGTCCTCCGCCTCCTCCTCCTCCGTAATGTCCTCCTCCTCCATAGTGTCCTCCTCCATGGCCGCCATGGCCATAACCTTCAGGTTGCACTTTTTCCTCACTCTCCGGCTTCACCATGCCTGCCCAAAAAACAGTATTTCAGATATTGTTAAGCACGTGCACATGTGCATTCCTCTTCCTGATTTCATTGTCCTTTAAATTTAAAGACTTTTAAAAATAAATACAAATATTTCAAACTTAAAAAAAAAATATTTACAACACTAAACACACATTTCAAACTTAATTTTCACAAAACTTTACATCACTTAAGTCTGTCTTGCCTTTAGTAAGTCCACAAAATGGAACGGAAAAAATAGTTGGACAAATTACAAACGATACGTTAGTTCAAGTTCGAATAGCCTCACTAACATATTTTCTTTAAAAAAAAAGAAAAGAAATAGCATCCAATAGTAGAAGTAGATTGAAATGCATATATATAATAATTTTACGTACCCGACTGTCTTGCGGCAGACACTTCGGAAACGACGACAAGAATTGCAAAGAGACCCAACAGAATCAAAGCCTTTGAAGCCATTTTTTTTTTCTCAACTTATTATAACTCTCTTAGTATGTTAAAACAAGTGATGGATAGAATGTTACGATGCATGCCCTCTATTTAAAGAAAAATTAGGAGGATAGGAAACGAGAAAAGTCAAAAGAACTACAACGTAGTCGGATAAAAAGATTGAAATTATTTTATCAAAAGTAAAGTTAAAGAAAGTTATCAAAATATAAACAAAGTAGTAATTAGGAGATAAGTATGAGAGTATATATACGTGTTGCGTCGGGACCCTTATGGTCCGCTGTTGGATTCATTGTAATTTGTAACTATATTTGAATCAACGTAAATGACAACTCCACTAGTTTTAAAAATAATTTTATAAACACAGCGCATGCATAAACTTCTAGATATTTAGAATTCATATCAGATTGTTATGTTTTTCTATCTTTTTGGTTAAAGTATTAGATTTTTGGAAAGAAAAGTCATCCACTATACTTGTTAAGGATCCTTCTTCCAATCTGTACCGACAGAGAGATAAAGAAAAATCTATATGCACTGAACAAGAGTAAGTATAGCATGATTGCATCAAGCAGTACAACTAGAAACTGCTTTTAGAGGGTACAAAAGTTTTGCTGGGCCATCGTGAATACGAATACTCACTCTGTTGGAACATTTGACAGAAACATTAATATTTATTAAGTATGTTTTGACAGAAACATTAATGTTTATTAAGTATGTTATGTTCTATATCTACGGATAACTTAGCCGAAAAAAACGAATAATGGAAAGCAACAATTATGGTGTACCGAAGAAAGAAAATTTTGTTAAACAAAATTTTGATTTCACTGTAATATAATGATAATTTTATTGTCGAATCTGATTTATTGCAGGTTGAGACATAAGATTTGGATGAGCTAATAATAGAAGCAGAAGTTGGATCAGACACTGATGATAGGAATTCTGATATAATTAACTACTCATAAATCGGAATAATAGTTTAAAAAAAAACATTATGTCATTTGCAATCATTTTTAATATTTTTAGATTTTTTTCCACTAAAATTGAAGCTATTTTCTTATTTAATTTTAAATTTACATGTTTTTATTATAATCACAAAAGTGATAATAATTATGTCACAATCTATAAGCAAACGAAAAGTAAGTAAAATAGTGACTAATTGTGATAAGTAATAAAAAGACATTTGTAACTAGAAGTGAGGTAATTTTAGTCACAAAAATCGTTATATTTAATTACCTTATTTGATCGCAAATCTATATTTATATTTGTAATTATATATTTTGTGACATAGTTATATATTTGTAATTATATATATTCTGACCAAAAACTAGTCACATTTTTTTGTTTCAACATTCACTTTTTTTAGTAGCTTGGCTATAGTTAATTAAGACCGACTGCATGAACCAATAGCAAACCAACTTAACCAACTAATGAACTCATTTAATCGGATTTTATCAAAATTTAACCCAATTACAAAATTAAACCAAGAAAACTTGAAAAACAAAAATTCCCAAATCGATTTTTTTTCTCTCTTCTTCTCGTTTTCTTCTTTTCATTAGAAGTAGAATTCAAAACCCTGCAAACAATCATAATAAAACAGATAATCAATTACATAAACTTAGATAATTACACATGAAGATTTGACCAAAGGTTGATATTATATATTTTCATCTTCTAAGCAAAATCAGAGAAGTCAAATTGCAACAAGAAGACCATAAACTTCAGATATGGTCACGACTCATGAGGAAAAACACAGTCTCACGTGTTATCTGCTCTGTTTTTTTTTTTTTGATCAAAAAGATGTTATCATTTCCATTCAAATAGAACGTAACATACATGATAAGGATAGTTTAAAGTACAACACAGGGTAAGTTAGAACAAAGCATAGAGCAATAAAAATACAGAGATAAATAGGGGCATTCGATGTGAAGAGCTTGAGAGCTGTGAACCACCTGCTTGGGAGCAATATGGAACTTGTGAGATCAAGACAAACCGATGCAGACTCCATGAGCAAGTCAAAGGAGAAGGGAGCCACTGTCTTGAGACTTCGAAGACTGGGCGGAGATGAATCTGGCACAGCTGAGTTGCCAAAAGGTCGAGCAGGGTTGTTATGGCTTTGATGACCGGTTACAACAAAGTTAATTGTTGGTCCAAGGTTGTTAGAACAAGACTTAAAGAGGTTGTGGTAACCACTCCTCCTTGGAGTGAGGGTCATAATGCCACTAGTCTTCAAGCTAATATGAGGGGGCTTCATAAAGTAGTTAGTTAGCGGTTGAAAGATCTTTCAGGTTAAGCAAAATATAGGTAGAGAGTTGGTGAAGCATCGGTAACCCCCACTCCGTAGAGGTGGGATCATAATGCCAAGCTTCCCCAAACTGTCTCCATAAGTGGGATCATCCCTAGGATAACCCCCACTCTGTTTTGTTTTGAAATCGATCATAAAATCAACAAATAGAGAACGTGAAGGAGGAGCCGTATGGTTTCGCCGCCGACGGCGTCCTCCGCTGCCGCTGTTGTTTCCCATATGAAATAATGAATCTTGGTGTTAAACTCAGATAAAAAAGACTAGATTTTTAGGTGACCCATATGATCAAATCTCAGAAATTTTCTAATTTTGCGGATGGATCGGGAGATCTGGGCATTCTTGTTGTTATTGAGTGAAATAAAAAGAATTAAAAAGCAAAAACAGAACAAGAGAGAATAATTTATGATCTTGTTCTTTTTGATCTGGGTTTAGGGACGTGAAAGTGGGTAATGATGATGATGATGGGGTCGGACCCGTCGGGGTTGGCCAAGAAGCTCCACTCATGAGCATAAATCTTGGTTATCTTCTTTGATTCATTTGGAGAGAGATCAATAAGCAGTTATGCACTCGTGTTTGTGTTTGTAAATTCAAAAGCTCTTTCATGGATAATCCAATCTGTTTTATTTTTGAAACAATTTAATGTTTTTAATCATAAAACTGGTAATGATTTGTTCTGGTTAGAGTTTTTAACAAAACAAATTTGGGAATTTGGATTTCAAGTGAAGAACATGACGGGTTGGGTTGTATATATTATTCAGATTATAAATTGGTTTTATACTGGTTTATAATAGATTTCTATCGGGTTTAGTTTCAAAACCGTTTAAACCCAGATTAGTGGGGAAATAGCAATAGAAGTATGAATTCGAGTAGAAATAGGTGGAGTACTTAAGTTTGTAGGAGATATAGATCGAGGTCAAAGATCGAGGTGAATCTGGTACGATATGATAGTTCCCGAGAGACTTATTAAAGTCCTAATGGACCAAAATGCATAAATTTAAATGAAACTCACAAAGTGAAGTGATAATCTCTTAAACATAGGAATCATAAGCAAGAGTTGGCAACCGGACCAAGTCCAAGAGAGGATGAAATTTCAAATTCCAAAAAGAATAATAAACTAGTGATGGATAAAGTATCTCGCTAATGAAGTGAACCAATTTTGTTGCCGACAAGATCTATAAGTTTCACTGTCACGGCCCAAAGGCTTTTTCAGCATTTTCAGACGTGGCCAAGGAAGGTTGCTTTTCAGCATTTTGTTTTGTCCTTTCATGTTGGTTGTAAAGATTATCTAGTAGACTGGTTATATTTACCATCTTATGAATGAGTAATTAGGCGGGATAACAACATCGAAATTTTCGAGACAACTTATGTAACAATAAATTCTGTGAGTTCTATAGTTTTTGGATAATTTTGCAATGAGTTTAAATCTTATGCCAATTACAATTAAAATAAACTGTGTGAGTTATATTAACTGTTATTTTTTCTCTAATTAATGGATCCCAAAATTAAGAATTTAAGGTTTTTTGGTTCAGTTTTGTTACGATGGCATGTTGGATATTAGATGTTCCCATGGTTATTAATGTGTTTTGAACCAAATTAAAGTAACATGATACAGAAAAACAAAAATCACGCCTTCCCTTAAAATGATATGAAATAAATATAAAATTTTCATATACGTGATTTGAAAGGAATAGGACACATCATTATCAATTACCTAAATTCTTTTACAAGTATTGTAATTTGGCAATTTTTTCAAAAGCAAATTGTGAAGGTTTTCTAAGATACTTTCAAGTATTAATTATGATTTATCCCTAAGAATCGTTCCTTACGTATCTATCATGCACTAGTAGTATCAAGAAACCCAGATGGCCATTCATTATAGAACGTAACTTTAATTTAAATATTTGATTCATATGAATTTTGTTTCAAACCATGCTAAAGAATTATGATACACAATACGGGTTGCACGGTCTATTGAATGGTTCTGATATAGCATTCAGCCGATTTAAGGATAGTTGGTGGTTTAGTATGGTCAGAGGCTAATATGAGGAGAAGCATACCTGACTGTGCGAAAGTAACAACGTCAACACATTTCTTATGGTTCAAGCAGCAACTCCAGTGGTAGATATCAAAATACTCATCAAGAACAAAAAAACTATGTTTCCGTTGCAAGCAATTATACTTTCCTTTTCATGACTGTCCCTGAGCTTTGATGCTTGGAGAGGATGAAAGAATCGTGGATGGTGAGATTATTTCTTTAGAAAAACATATCACCGATGGAACCTAGCTAAGACTACTACAAGTGGTCGGCAAGAATACGTATTCTTTTTTTTTTTAATTCAGATTTCTATTTATTGATTAGGGAACTGTTTACGGTTATTTCTTTCTTCCTATGATGTTTTCTTTTAGATTATATTATATATATAGAGATAAAGTCTTGGTTAAGCTCATTGTACTGAGTTTCTAATCCAACATGGTTATACAATCTATAAGCTCTATTACAACATTCTTGGAGCATTAATATTGATTGACTCAAAGATGACAATGAGCGAATATTGATTGATTGGAAAACTCCCAATTTAATAAGGAGCGAATTTCACAATAGGCGATTTTAGGGTTTGCAAAGTATCCTTCACGCTAGGGTTTGTGTGATGGCCACCGTCAGTATGCCTTCATATCGGAGATGGATCCCTCTCAGGGGATGAATCTTCTTTGCAAAACAAGCAATAGTCTTATGCAGCTGTGGTGAATAAACGTCCATCGCTTAAGAACCACGATTTTGAAGTTAGTTTGATTGATGGTGTTCCAACGATTACGGTTCCTGATGCGGTGCTTCAGGGTTCGGTTCCCCTCTGGGATGACTTTCTGGTGGGTCGGTTTCCTTCATCGGCTCCACACGTTGCTAAAATTCATGTGATAGTCAATAAGATCTGGCCACTTGGTGATAAGTTTGTCCGAATATGTGTTTATGAGAACTCTGCAACCTCTGTCTAGTTTCGCATTCGTGATGAAACTGCGAGGCGGAGATTTTTGCGTAGAGGAATGTGGAATATTGCGGGTGTACCTATGATGCTGGCTAAATGGTCCCCCCTTCCAGATATCCTTGTGGGTTACTTTGAACAATGTCCCTCACTCCCTTTTTTCATGGGAGCGTCTTGGTTTTTTGACCAGTCCGATAGGTACTCCTATTCGGTTGCACCCGGACACTGAGCTCTGCAGTAAGTTTGATGAGTATTTGTGGAGGTCAATCTCACCAAAACCTTGCCTTCCACGTTTCGATTTCAATTGACCAAGGTGTTCTCGCTGTCACATGTGGGGGCACTCTAGTGACGGTTGTGTGTCTGTTCCAGTGTCGTCAACAAAGGTTCCTGAAGTCGTTCTTGAAGAAGGGGAAATCATATCTCCAAAAAAGCTCAAGTGACAGGGGTTCCCCCTCCGGTTCCAATTCAGCAGACTACAACTCCTGCTCTTGATGGTGAGAGACAGTTAATACAATCCCATGAGGATGTTACTACAGGTTGGTCGGTTGTATCCCCATGAAAGGGGTGCAAGAGCTCTGACAAAGCTCGTAGTCCGCCTGCTTCTGGTCACGATACTGTATTTGGTTCTTCTAGATTCTCGGTTCTGGGGGATACGGAGGATGTTGGTGATTCAGACACGTCTAAGACCGTTCATCAGGTTCCGACTGTTGTAGTAACTACAACTGGTACGGGAGATGCAGCAACCGCAACTGTTCTTATTAAGAAAGCTCCTGTGATGGAAGCTCCCATTCGAGCCTCATTGTCGCGACAATCGAAACAATTGCACAAGACTGCTTCGGAGTCTTCTTCTCAGCAAGCCAAGGGGGCACCTCTTGGTATATCGAGCAAGAAGAACTCCCGGAATCGTCATTAATGTCTGGTTTTTTCTGGAACATGCGAGGCTTCAACAAATCTAAAAAACATTATTTTGTTCGTGATTGGGTGCAAGCTGAATCTCTGTAGTTTGGATATTTACTTGAAACGAGTGTCCAGGAGAGTAAGGCCCCTCAGATCATTTCTTCAGTGTTCCATGGATGGTCTTCGATTACAAATTATGAGTTCAATCCCCTTGGGAGAATTTGGGTGGTATGGAAGGAATATGTGCATGTAACACCAGATTTTAAGAGTGGTCAGGTCGTCAACTGCTCAATTCTTTTGCCTGGTAATACTATGGAATTCTTTGTCTCCTTTGTCTATGCGTATAAGGAAAGAGCTTTGGGAGGATCTCAAGTATCATTTCGACTCTCCACTGTTTGCAAATAAGCTTTGGTTGATTGTAGGAGATTTTAATGAAATACTTGATGGTGTCGAACACTCTACTTATGACGATAGTCCCTCTGTCACTAGTGGAATGCGCGACTTTCAGGATGTTGTGCGTCATTGTTCTTTAACAGATATGCACTCTCATGGTCCTCTGTTTACTTGGGGTAACAAGAGGGACGAAGGACTAATTTGCAAGAAATTAGATCGTATTTTGGTTAATGAGGCTTGGATTCGTCACTATGTTGACGCTTATGGAGTGTTTGAATCTGGTGGATGCTCTGACAACCTTCGCTGCAAGTTATCAGTGGGGAATCAGGCTTGCAAGCCAAGGGTACCATTTAAGTTTTCAAATGCCATCATGTCGTACCCGGAGTTTATGCACATGGTGCAAGCTTTCTGGGATAGCTCAGGGAGTCTCTACCACTCTACCTCTGCTATGTTTCGCTTTGCCAAGAAACTTAAGGCACTAAAACCACTCCTAAGGTCTTTATGTCGTCAAAAGCTTAGCAAACTCTCCGAGCAGGTGGAGGATGCACACAAAATCCTATGTGAGAGACAGCTCTCTACGCTTTGAAACCAACGACTGCAACAGAGGAGGCTGAGGAGCAGGCTTTCCAGCGGTGGGATCATGTGTCTGATTTAGAGGAGAGTTTCTTGAAATAACAAATTTTTCCACAATGCTGTCAAATCTCGACAAGCTCTTAATGTTATTCGCGAGATACTCTGTCATGATGGTTCCATTGCAAAAACTCAACCAGAGATTAAAGCTGAGGTGGTCCGGTTCTTTGAGGAGTTCCTCACGCACGTGCCAACTGACTATGAGGGCATGAATGTTACTCAGTTAGAGGAGTTGGTGACATTTCGTTGCTCAACTGCTGAACATGAGGGATTATTGAAGTTGATCTCTGAAGACGAGATTCGTCAAACACTGTTTAAGATGTCAGGGAGTAAGTCACCTGGTCCGGATGATTACACTGTCGAATTCTTCAAGCAAGCATGACCGATATTGGGTAGAGATTTTGTCATAGCTGTTCAATCCTTTTGCCTCAAAGGTTTCCTCCCTAAAGGTGTAAATTCGACAATCCTGGCCCTTATCCCAAAAAAGTCTGATTCACAGGAGATGAAGAACTATCGTCCTATTTCCTGTTGTAACGTGTTATGCAAGGTAGTCTCCAAGATTATTGCTAATTGTTTGAAGGTTATTCTTCCCTCATTCATCGCTCCAAATCCATTTCTCCTCGATGCATGATGAAGATTGATATCTCCAATGCGTTTGACTCAGTGCAATGGCCGTTCCTACTGAATATCCTCAAAGCCATTAATCTTCCCGCTGATTTTATCCATTGGATTGAACTCTGCATTGGCTTGGCTTTCTTCTCTTTGCAAATCAATGGGGAGTTAGCTGGTTATTTTCAAAGTACAAGAAGATTGAGGCAAGGATGTTCTCTATCTCCATATCTTTTTGTCATTTGTATGAATGTGCTGTCTCTAATGCTTGATAAGGCTGCAACTGATCATCACATTGGCTATCACTCTCGCTGCAAAACAATGAACCTCACCCATCTCTGTTTTGTAGATGATATTCTAATTTTTTCTGATGGGAGCTCTCACTCTGATGCAGAAAATTTAGCTGTGTTTGACCGGTTTGCAGTTGTTTCTGGTCTCAAAATTAGTGTGGAGAAATCCACTCTGTTCATGGCTGGTTTTTCTCCGCAACATCAGCAAGACATCCTGCAACACTCCCGTTTACTGTTGGCTCTCTCCCTGTCCGGTACTTGGGGCTCCCCCTTCTTACTCGTTCTATGGCACCCGCTGATTATCTACCACTTCTTGAACGCATTCGCCTTCGTATCTCCTCCTGGACAGGTCGGTTATTGTCTTTTACGGGCAGGCTTCAGTTAATAAAATCAGTGCTATCTAGTCTAACCAACTTCTGGCTCTCTGCTTTTCGCTTGCCGAGACGGTGCTTCAGGAGATTGATAGCCTTTTCTCGGCTTTCTTGTGGTCTGGTCCGGACCTAAACTCGAAAAAGGCTAAAATCTCTTGGCTTGATGTGTGTAAACCAAAGCATGAGGGAGGTTTGGGGCTTCGTCGTCTGCAAGATACGAATATAGTGTGTATTCTGAAGCTAATTTGGCGTCTTGTGTCTGCAAGTAACTCCTTTTGGGTCAGCTGGGTTTGACGGAACTTGATCCGAACTGGTTCCTTCTGGTCAGTTAATGAGAAGAGTGTTGGTGGATCATGGATATGGCGGAAGATTCTGAAGTATCGCGATCTCTCTGCGACTTTACATAAAAAGGAGGTGACAACAGGCAATGAAACATCATTTTGGTTCGATGTTTGGAGTCCAATTGGTCAGCTGTTTGCTCAACTTGGGAACCGGGGTAGTATTGATATGGGGACCCCACAACAGAGTATTGTGGCAGAAGCTTTTTTGCATCGGAGACGTAGGCACCGTGTTGACATCCTGAACCAGATTGAGGATGTACTCGACTCCATCCGCCAATCAGTGCAACATCATGGTTGTGATTGCTCACTCTGGAAACAGAAGAACGGTTGTTTTAAGGATAAATTCTTCTCGTATGATACCTGGTGCTTGATACGGCAACCAAACCCGCCCTGTGACTGGTCTGCAGGAGTTTGGTTTACCCACTCAACATCTAAATTCTCCTTTATCACTTGGCTTGCTTTCCATAACAGACTCTCTACTGGTGACAAATTGGTCCAGTGGAACGCTGTTGTGAATAGAGCTTGTGTCCTCTGTCAGGGACATAAGGAAACGAGAGAGCACATTTTTTTCTCTTGCACATACTCCTCATATTGGGTGTTCGGTTCACCACGCACTGGGCAACTTTGGCCCCTATGCTTCTTTATTCTTCTACTTCACGGCTTCACCTCTTTGTTCTGCGGTATGTCTTTCAGTCTGCAATACACAGCCTCTGGCGGGAACGTAATGCTCAAAGGCACGGCGAAGCTCCAACTCCTCCCTCCAATCTCTACCGTTTCATTTCCAAGAATGTTCGTAATAGATTGCTCACGCTGACAACCACCTCTGGCTATGAAAGTGGTCTTCAGCTTTGGTTTCAAACTCACCCTATTTCATTCAGTTCAGGCTCTTAATATTGTTGTGCAGTTTTTAAAAAGCTGCTTTAAGCTGTAAAACCCCATTGAACCACTGTATTTTTTTTGTGAATATAATTTAACATTCATACAAAAAAAAAATAATAATAACCAAGTCTAGTTTCAAATCGGCAATACATGTTTGTGTTCTTGTTAACTAAACAGGCTAGTTCAAAACAATGATTAATGAAAAGAAAAAGAGATGATGCAAGAAATAAACTAGGTGCTGTAAAGATATGACTAATATAAGACTATAAGAATCTCCTCCTTTTCTGTTGCATCCTGCAAACAAACACTGTAACTTAATTACAGGATCTGAACCGAACATGTAACATAAGAGAGCACAACTTCAAGATCCGTTTCTTTGAAATATCCATCTTCTCCTACCACGAAACATGTCTTGTAGCCAGTCTCGTCACAGTATCTGACACCAACCACAACTACTTTCTTCTCCTTATCAATGAGGAAACTCTCAACTTTAAAATCATCAGATTGAAAGAACTACTCATAAGTTGAATGTCAAAGAATTTTCTCCACGAAACTGCATTGGGCTCAATCTTAGTTGTAATCCATATGATCTATCTTAGATGTAGCTGCCGCAAGCTACTTTGATCTAACACAAGATAAAGTCATGTACTTAGTACTTACTATCAAAATCAAAGGGCAGACGTGGTCCAAAAGTCTCTGTTGTAAAATCAAAGGAGAGTAAAAAATCTCTTGTCCCTCCTGTTTTATGAGAAACAAAGTATTTCCCTTCACGGGCACGCCTCTTTGAGAACACAATATACAACAACGGTTACAAGAGACATTCCTCCACGAATTAGACTTAAAATCTTATACAATATAAGAAAGTTTACTTTCTATTTTTTTTTTACATTTGGCATTCTTAATAGCCAGTGTCATCTTCGTTTCTCTTAACTATTATCCATGTTTTTAGTTATCCAATTCACATTAATTTACTACATTTTATTTACCATTATTCACATAAATTAATTAATAAATTTTCCATCTCTTTATTTCTCAGTAGTATTTTTCATTCTTCTTTTATTTTGTATTGTCTATCTTAAATTTTATAAATTAAAGTGGGTTTTGATATTGTAAACTTGAACACTAAGTTGATATTTAGTAGAGAGACAATTTGCTAATACAATAGCACTTCTAAATTGATAATCTTATTATTAATTTATTATTATTAGGAAGTCGACCCTGAGTTTCTACACCCGAAAATAAAAACTTGAAATGACCAATATTATTAACAATGTTTTCAAGTGGAAACTTGATTATAGTCAACGGCACCTCCTTTTTATTTTAATTTACAAAACCTTTTTGATACAAAAAGCTTTACTATTTCTTTCACAAGACATATTTCAAACACCATTTTGACATCCCTATAGTTAGTCCTACAATATCGATTATATACATAGTTAGTCCTACAATATCGATTATATACATAAAATTTTGATAACAACGGAATAGTTTATCTGTGATCTGGGGTTTAAAAGTTAGTAAATGAGTATCAAATCGAAAAAAGTAACTAAGAAAAAAATATTTTCACGAAATTTAATTTTTAATATAATTTATATATTTTTAATACAGTTAGATTTTATAAAGATTGATTTTTTAAAAATTAGTTCCAGTGGAACTTGGTGGATCCACAACCAAGAAATCATTTATAAACTTTTTTTGTCATCAAGTTGTAGAAATCCAACCAGAGTCTCCAGCTCTGATGGTAAAGGACCCTCAGCTGAGGTATTCGTTATCACGAGTTCGAGCCCCGACTACTGCAGAATTCACATGCGGGCTGCAGCGTCCAGGAGCCAATACGTGGCTAGTCCAAGCGAACCGATAGTCTAACACGTGGACTCCTGCTTTGTCGGGTATCCGATAGCTAACACGTGCACTCCAGTCCTATCGGAGAACATCGGGATATCTGGGTTATCAAAAAAAAAAAAAAAAATTGTAGAAATCCAAACCGAAGATAGAAGATTTACGTATAACTAATATTTTGCGAAAAAATGGTCGAGCTAATCTATCCGTTTTGAAATAACTCCTTATTAATCGAGACCTCATTCCTCCGAAAATAAAGAAAAAGCCGGTTAACCCATGGATATAGATATCACTAAACAAGAACAATTTGTTGCAAAAGCTATCAGTTTCTATATAAAGATTACAAATGTAAACATAAAGCTAGATTCTAAAAAATGTGCTAACCTATTAAAGTTTGGAAAAATATAGATCTGAACTATATAATGTGCAGTTATATTGATGTGAGACACTAAATGAAAAATTCCTGATGTGAGACACTAAATGAAAAATCAAGCTTAAACTGCTGACACATATATACCATACCATTCGTTAAGAATACAGATTCACAGAATCACAGACCACACATGTTTCACATGGCTTCTCTGTCCTACTATAGAAACTTGTCATCATAAGAAGACGAATTTATATGCATTTTTACCTGAATATATACCACTAATTTTTAATTCTATGTATTTTATACGTGGTATCACAGTACGACGAATTTAAATCTCCTTAGATATTTTTTTTCTTTCTCGTGCGTTTTACATGTCTTGGAAATTGATTTGTATGAAATGTCAATTCAAATGTGAAACTTGCAATGGCCACACAAATATAATACAAGCATCTGATGACTAATAATAAGTCGTACAACTCATGTCGTTTTGATTTTCTATGTATGGTGTGAATTTTACGTAGAAACTTTCTCAACAGTGACATCAACGAAAAATGAAAATATCTCCGATGTTGTAAAACACTTGTGGACTCTACACACCGGCCCGCTCACAGTCCGTTAGGACATGGCCTTTGATACACAGAGTTTTAAACCCTATTTTCCTACTGCAAGTGCACAGCAAAGAAGTAGTATTTAGGGGTCGAATCCCACGAAAACCAAGTTTTACTCTATGGTTCTATTGGT
>NC_025703.1:15383926-15384956 GCF_000633955.1 Camelina sativa | reverse complement strand
AGCTTTGGACACGGTTTTGAAAGTAGCAAAGTGTCCAGCATAGGGTGAGCTATGGCAATGAAACAAGACTCCAGGAACCTCCTCCTCAGTCACACACCTCCTGAAAACACCATCCGAGCAATGCCTATAGAGGTAAGGCTCATCCCAAAAATACCGCCTTATGTCTTTTAGGAACTTCTTCTTCTTGTTCCCCACAAACTCAGTAGGTTCTTTCTCTGCTGCTAGGTAGTTTGCATACTCTCCAAACCAAGGAAAACTCGGCTGTTTATCTATATCGATTGCCTTGCACGGGGTTTTCGGAGCATGTGCTCCCAGGCGGAGCATGTGCTCGGCGGGATCAAAGATGCCGATCGAGTAAACATGTTCTTCAGGAAGGCTATCATCCAAGGGTAGCTCTTCTTCTATCCTCATTCTTGACAAGTGATCTGCAACTCCGTTCTCAATACCCTTCTTGTCTTTAATCTCCAAGTCAAACTCTTGAAGCAACAAAATCCAACGGAGTAGCCTTGGTTTTGCATCCTTCTTGGTCAGTAGATACCTCAATGCTGCATGATCAGTATGAACAACCACTTTGGAACCAACAAGGTATGATCGGAACTTCTCAAAAGCAAACACAACCGCTAAAAGTTCTTTCTCGGTTGTAGCGTACTTGCACTGAGCCTCATCCAAGGTGCGGCTGGCATAGTATATCACGTGCAGCTTCTTGTCTTTTCTCTGTCCCAGAACTGCTCCCACGGCATAATCACTCGCATCAGTCATGACCTCAAAGGGAAGGTCCCAATCTGGCGGTTGTACAATCGGAGCGCTAACCAAAGCTCCTTTGATCGTGTGAAAGGCTTCCAAGCAAGCAGAATCGAAATCAAACTTCACTTCCTTACACAACAGTTGGGTAAGTGGTCTTGCTATCTTGGAGAAATCCTTAATGAACCGTCTGTAGAAACCGGCGTGGCCAAGGAAACTGTGGATCCCTTTTACCGAATTAAGCGGTTGTAAACTCATCATCACCTCAACCTTGGCTTTGTCAACCTCA
>NC_025703.1:15383156-15383826 GCF_000633955.1 Camelina sativa | reverse complement strand
GACTCATTGAAGTCCACAACCTCTAATCACTCTCCTCTTTTTATCTTCTCAAACTCAGCCTCTCTTTTCTCCTCAGGGTACAACGCATGCTCGAGGTGTGTAACACTAGCTCTGGTCCCTTTCCATCATCCTTAAACGTTTTATTTATTTATTTTTTTTTTTGAACATATGAAGGATGATGGGGGATCTTCTTCTGATATTGCCCTAGGAGCATGCGGACCGTATCCTAGGCTCTCTCTCTGCTCAAAACAACTCGCGGACTCGGATGTATATAATTTCGGAGCAGGTGCTAGCTGGGTTGGAGCACGTGCTCTGTCCGTCCGTCTTTTTCCTCTTTGGTTCTCCAGCAAGAGCAAGTTAGAGATTGTGTCAGTCCTGCTCTCCCCGACCGTTTTGCACATAGCTGCAGCGAATGAGAAAACAAAAATACAAGTGCAAGTGGTTTGAAAGGAGGTTAGGCTCGGGGTGGGTACTAACTTAAAATGAGCTAGCTATTCAGGATCAGCAAGATTGGCAAAATGAATAAGAAGTCCTGAATATGTGACACGTTCCCTATCCTAATGCCCAAAACGAGAAGAATTTAAATCCGGTTAGGTTCCAATAAAGTAGAGTCTAAGTCTTTCCGGTGAAACCTTAATGGGATGAAGCTTTTCTGGCCAGGAGAAGGGTC
>NC_025703.1:15376806-15381904 GCF_000633955.1 Camelina sativa | reverse complement strand
AAAAGAAAATAAGGCGGATAGGACAATGATGGTGTGTGTAACCGCGATCAGGCGTCGGAATTGTCTGGGCTCTCGCTCTCCGAACGGGCAAGGCGGTGCCTCCGACGTGGTGGTCTCACCGGTGGGATTGGGTCAGCGGCGGTGGTGGTGTGGTGTCAGCAACCACGAGATAGTGCCGTCAGGATCCTATGCATCAAGCTGTTGTTCTTCTGTTGCGACTCGACCATCCATCTCCTGGCCCAATCTTCTCTTTTTCTTTTTCTTTTTAGGATTTGTTTCTTCTCTTTTCGGTTTCAGGAATGTTGGAAGAAGACGCAGAGCACATGCTCGCAGGACGCGAGCAACCCGATGCACATGCTCGGCGAAGAGGCTTTGCCTCCCACCCAGCGCTTGTTTTAAGTCATTAGCTTGACTCGAAAGCTCCTTAGGCAGTAGGAGGATCGCCTAGGGCGATGGTCTCACCCCTTGCATGCTCAGAGACAGCAAGATACGGCTTCAGCCTCTGTCCATTCACCACATATTCTCCTCCTTTTGTGTCCAGCAACACAACAGCCCCGTATGGTCTAATCTCCTTGATGGTGAAGGGTCCGGACCATCGTGATCTTAGCTTTCCGGGAAACAGTTTCAGCCTAGAGTTGAACAACAAGACTTGATCATTAGGAGCAAAGGTCCTAGTGAGGATCCGCTTGTCATGGTAGGCTTTGGTACGCTCCTTGTAGAGTTTTGAGTTTTCATAGGCGAGGTGCCTAATCTCCTCTAGCTCATGCAGTTGCATCTTCCTCCTTTCATGGGCGCTCTTAGTGTCAAAGTTCAGCATTTTCACTGCCCAAGCAGCCTTGTACTCTAGCTCAACAGGAAGGTGACACGCCTTACCATACACCAAGTGAAACGGTGTAGTCCCCAGGGGTGTTTTGTAGGCGGTTCTATAAGCCCATAGAGCCTCATCTAGCTTCAGAGACCAATCCTTCCTTGTTGTGTTCACTGTTTTTTGCAAAATGCTCTTAATCTCCCGGTTAGAGATCTCAACTTGGCCGCTTGTTTGTGGGTGGTAGGGGGTGGCGACCTTGTGCCTCACTCCATTCTTCTTGAGAAGACTCTCAAAGACCTTGTTAATGAAATGCGATCCACCATCGCTAATGACTACCCGTGGGACACCAAACCGTGGGAAAATAACCGACTTGAACATCTTGAGCACGGTCTTTGCATCATTATTGGGGCTGGCCAAAGCTTCTACCCACTTGGACACGTAATCGACAGCCACCAATATGTACTCATTGCCGAATGAGTTCGGGAAAGGTCCCATGAAGTCAATTCCCCAAACATCAAATACCTCAACCTCCAAGATGAAATTCTGAGGCATTTCATTCCTCCTGCTGATGTTCCCTTGTCTCTGACATGTGTCGCAAGTAGACACGAACCGCTGCGCATCTCTGAACATGGTAGGCCACCAATAACCCGCTTGAAGAACTTTGGACACGGTTTTGAAAGTAGCAAAGTGTCCAGCATAGGGTGAGCTATGGCAATGAAACAAGACTCCAGGAACCTCCTCCTCAGTCACACACCTCCTGAAAACACCATCCGAGCAATGCCTATAGAGGTAAGGCTCATCCCAAAAATACCGCCTTATGTCTTTTAGGAACTTCTTCTTCTTGTTCCCCACAAACTCAGTAGGTTCTTTCTCTGCTGCTAGGTAGTTTGCATACTCTCCAAACCAAGGAAAACTCGGCTGTTTGTTGGTATCGATTGCCTTGCACGGGGTTTTCGGAGCATGTGCTCCCAGGCGGAGCATGTGCTCGGCGGGATCAAAGATGCCGATCGAGTAAACATGTTCTTCAGGAAGGCTATCATCCAAGGGTAGCTCTTCTTCTATCCTCATTCTTGATAAGTGATCTGCAACTCCGTTCTCAATACCCTTCTTGTCTTTAATCTCCAAGTCAAACTCTTGAAGCAACAAAATCCAACGGAGTAGCCTTGGTTTTGCATCCTTCTTGGTCAGTAGATACCTCAATGCTGCATGATCAGTGTGAACAACCACTTTGGAACCAACAAGGTATGATCGGAACTTCTCAAAAGCAAACACAACCGCTAAAAGTTCTTTCTCGGTTGTAGCGTACTTGCACTGAGCCTCATCCAAGGTGCGGCTGGCATAGTATATCACGTGCAGCTTCTTGTCTTTTCTCTGTCCCAGAACCGCTCCCACGGCATAATCACTCGCATCAGTCATGACCTCAAAGGGAAGGTCCCAATCAGGCGGTTGCACAATCGGAGCGCTAACCAAAGCTCCTTTGATCGTGTGAAAGGCTTCCAAGCAAGCAGAATCGAAATCAAACTTCACTTCCTTACACAACAGCTGGGTAAGTGGTCTTGCTATCTTGGAGAAATCCTTAATGAACCGTCTGTAGAAACCGGCGTGGCCAAGGAAACTGCGGATCCCTTTTACCGAATTAGGCGGTTGTAAACTCATCATCACCTCAACCTTGGCTTTGTCAACCTCAATCCCCTTTTCAGAAATCTTGTGTCCCAGCACTATCCCATCTCTGACCATGAAGTGGCATTTCTCCCAATTCAGCACCAGATGTTTGTCTTCACACCGCTGCAACACCCTGCACAAATTAGACAAACAAACGGAAAAGGAGCTCCCATAGACGGAGAAATCGTCCATGAAAACTTCCATTATATCCTCAATCAGGTCAGTGAAAATGGACATCATGCATCGTTGGAAGGTCGCTGGTGCATTGCACAAGCCAAACGGCATTCTGCGGTAAGCAAAGGTGCCGTAAGGACATGTGAATGTGGTCTTCTCTTGATCGTCGGGATGGATTGGGATCTGAAAGAAACCTGAATAGCCATCTAAGAAACAGTAGTAAGGATGGTTAGCCAATCTCTCAAGCATTTGATCAATAAACGGCAAAGGAAAATGATCCTTACGGGTCGCAGCATTAAGTTTTCTATAGTCTATGCACATGCGATGTCCCGTAACTGTCCTAGTAGGAATCAACTCATCCTTATCATTCTTAACCACTGTAATTCCACCTTTCTTAGGGACTACATGAACTGGACTAATCCAGGAACTATCAGAAATAGCATAAATTACACCCGCATCTAGAAGTTTCATTATCTCTTTCTTAACAACATCCTTTAGATTCGGGTTCAACCTCCTCTGATGTTCTACCGAAGTCATTGATTCATCTTCTAGATGTATCCTATGCATGCAAAGATCTGGTGAGATTCCTGGGATGTCATCTAGTGAATACCCTAGAGCATTTCTATACTTCCTAAGTTCACAAAGGAGCAAAGCGGTCTCTACATTGTTTAGTTCAGAGTTCACTATCACGGGGTATGTAGAGTTAGGACCTAGGAACGCGTACCTTAGCCCGGCTGGAAGTGGTTTTAGCTCTACCTTTGGAGCTCTTAACTCGCTCCAAGGACCGTCCGCTGACTTTACCGGAGCATGTGCTCCGGAATCCGGAGCAGGTGCTCCCTCGGCGGATTCCTCCCCTGATTGGTTCTCATCGTCTAGGCTGGCGTAAGCTACCAGTTGCTGGAACCGTGTACCTGCATCCAAAATGCGTGTAAAACCATCAGCTTCCTCATTCAAGAATCCATACTTACCCTCTGCCTTTGTCAAGGCAACCTCCAACGGGTCGAGAGTGAGAACTTCATCGGTAACCTCATGTGCAACCTCTGAACCATCATCAACCACAAAAGTCTGACCATCTATCATAGGTTTCTTGAGCAGCTTATTCATCTCAAACCTTGCGATCATATCCCCCAGCTGGAGATCGATCGCTCCCCCTTGCACATCTATAATCGCACCAGCTGTGCATAAGAATGATCTACCTAAGATCAGGGGGTCACGTGGTTCTTCTTCAAGTTCCAGAACCACAAAGTCTGCTGGTATAAGCGTGTCCCCTATCTGGACATGTAAATCCTCCAACACTCCTATGGGGCGCTTGGTGGATCTATCCGCGAATACTAACGAAATCCGTGTAGACTTGAACTTCGTGTATCCCAGCCTTTTAGCCACTGAATATGGCATAAGGTTCACACTGGAACCTAGATCACAGAGGGAGTTTGCAAAAATCGTTTTACCGATTCTCACGGATAAGACAAATCGCCCTGGATCATCTCTCTTCTTTAGCACTTTGTTTTGCAGCACAGCACTGCACTCTCTTGAAACCATCATCACGTTCTCTTCCTCTGACACTCTCCCAGAAACTAACCCTTTCACATATCTCTTCAAAGCAGGTATCATCTGAACAGCATCAGCTAGGGGTAGTTTTACCGTCAATTCTCTCAACATCTCCTTGCACTTTGCATCCTCCAAATCCTTGCGAGATTTCTTAGGAGGAACAGGGTAAGGAACCCTAGGGGTGTACACGCGTGCAGGAGGTACCTCAGTAGGAACGGTCTGATCGGGAGTCGGGAGCACGTGCTCGCTGGGTGGGAGCACATGCTCGCCGGATGCTTCGGCTTCTTTTTGACTCAACGGTGGAGTCTCAGCAGCATGTTGAGGAAGGTATTCTTCAGCAATACCCTTGCCCTTGTCAAGCCTAGCGGATGGTGCTTCTCTAGGGGGTAACTTCTTTCCTCCCCTTAGCTCAATCGCATTGACATACTCGTTCCGCGGGTTTGCTTCCCCTTTTCCGGGCAGAGTCCCAGGAGTTCTTTTCACGGCTTCAGCAGTCTGTGCAACCTGAACATCAAGCTTCTTCACATGTGACATTACTGCCTCATACTTCCCATTAAGGTCATTGTACATGGTATCGACCTTAGCGTTGATTTCCACTGAAGCTTTTTGTTGACTAAGCAAGAGTTGTTGCATCATGTTTTTCAGCTCATCCTGAGAGGTGCTAGCAGGTGAAGATCCCAACTGCTGGTTGGTGAAAGGCGGTGCTTGCTGAGCGCTTGTATATGCCTGCTGGTTCCCCCCTTGGAAACGGTTTTGAGTGGGCACAAACTGTTTGCCTTGGAAGTTGTTTGAGAAGGTTTTCTGATAACCCATCTGATTCTGAGCTCCTTGCTGCGGATACACCTGATCCTGAGGATTCTCCACGTTGGTGCTTCTATAGGACAAATTCGGATGGCTTCTGTAGTT
>NC_025703.1:15367930-15375709 GCF_000633955.1 Camelina sativa | reverse complement strand
TCAGCCCTCTTTCTCTCACAAAGGATCGCCTAAAATAAGGGGAATTAGGCAGGGAATCGGCGCCTAGATGCTTGCCACGTGTCGTCATGAAACCGTAGAGTTAGGAGCATGTGCTCGGAAATCGGGAGCATGTGCTCCTGGGTCTAAAATCAGGTTTTCTGCTCCAATTCAACTCCTTTCTGCTCTGATTGCTCCTGCTGTTCCAATCCTTGCTTTTAGCTTCCTAGCCTCTTATTATAACCTGAAAAGGACGCAAACAACTACAAAACTATCAAATAAACGGGGTCAAAGTGAGTCAAAACCGTAACATATCAGCCTTACGGCCCATGTACGGTCCGCACATGTACGGCCTATCGGCCATTGCTTTACGGCCCATTGGCTTTTCCTATGTTCTAGTCGGTTTATGGGCTTTTTCCTTGTACTCTATTATATATACTTGTAAACCTCGACATTCATTAATAAGACTAAGAGATTTCATCTTTCAACTCTCTAGTTTCACAACACGTTATCAGCACGATAGCCTCTAACCCTAAAACCCTAAAAGCAGCCGCCGCTTCCCAAATCGTAAAACCCTAAGGCAGCCGCCGATTCTCTTCTCTCTTCCAAAACCCTAAACCGCTTTCTGTTCTTGCTTCCATCCGACACCAAACATCTTTTTGTTTGAAGATCTCCTTGTTCACGAGCATACCTTAAGCTCGTGATCAAGTTTCTATCGACAACTTGATCGAGGTTCGTGGTCCGTGTTCGGGGGTGAGTTCGTGTGTTCGCGGTAAGTGATTCCGGACAAGAGAAGTACAAAGGAGCGGTTCGTGGGAAGCTGTTCGTGATCCGTGGAAGCTGTTCGTTGGTTCGCGGTAGCTGTTCGTGGAAGCTGTTCGTTGGTTCGCGGTAGCTGTTCGTGGAAGCTGTTCGTGGTTCATGGTAGCTGTTCGCAGAAGCTGTCCGTGGTCCTGTTCGTGGTTCTGTTCGTGGTCCGTGAACGAGAGAGAGGTACAATCGAGGTCTGTTATCTCCCGGTTCATATCCAGTAAGATCCAAATCGGTGAAAGGTAAAATCATGGTCGAACCCTCTTAAAACCCTATGAACCGAATTTGGACTTAAACATATAGAACCCTAAAACAAACAAGTACACGACCAACAAAGTTTAAGATCTCTAAAACCTAAAACTTAAAAATTGGTTGGTGTTTAGGTTGTTAGATTTCTTGAGAATTAAAACCAATTATATTATGAATTAAATTTGGTTGTTTGCTGCTTGTTGTGATGCATAAGAACCTAGAAATATTTTGTTGTTTAAAGTTATTCTAGGATATTAAAAACCGGATCATTCATGCATCATATTGAAATCGGATCATGTATAAGATAGGATTTATTCAAGCATAATTTGTTCATGTAAATTTCGGCTGCATGAATCATGTTCTAGGATTGTTAAAACTCAAAAACCGAATTTGATAATCTTGTGTTAAGGGTGAATCCGATTAAGCCTTTAGTAAATTGTTAATTTTCTAAAATTAAAACTTTGAAATCGGAAATTAAAACATTGGTTAGGATAAATTCCTAATTAATTATAGTAATTATCTAAAACCCTTAAAAACAATATTTACTAAATCCTAGACTAAAAGGAAATTTAAGAAAAAAGGAAATCCTATCTAGAAATAAGGAAATTGTTGCATGCATACATATTTGCTTTTGTTGTCTTTGCATGCATGAATTTAAACCATACGAAATCTATAATAGGCAAGGGCATGTTTCGGTCTCAAATACCGCATGGCCCAAGGCATGTTTCGGTCTCAAATACCGCATGACCTGAATAAATATTTGTTGCATGGTTCGATCTCAAATATCGCATGCTAACTATCGGTTGTCTACCTTATATGCAGATGGCAAACCTCAAGAGCCTAGACTATCCCATCTTGCAAGCTTCTGGAAAGAACTACTTGGAATGGGTGAAAGACACCGAAATCCACCTAAGGTCAAACGGCCTAGCTGGTTGCATTGATGAGGAAGTTGAGAGCACTGACAAGAGAAAGAATAAGTGTCTCCAACATATGCACCATCATATTGCAGAGAGTCTCAAAAGCCAGTACCTCTTCATAGACAATCCTCTCGCCCTTTGGACACAGCTTAAACGCCGTTACGGGCACCAAAAGACGGTGCTCCTTCCAAAGGCCGAGTTTGATTGGAAGAACCTAAGGATCCAGGATTACAAATCCGTGGAGGAGTATAACTCTGAGCTTTTTAGGATTGTCTCACTCCTTAGGTTATGTGGAAAAGAGGTGACTGAAAGGGAGCTGATAGAAAAGACTTTGTCTACTTTCAGCCCTAACAATAGAGTTCTTCAGCAACAGTATCGGCACCAAGGCTTTGCCGATTATGGGGCACTCATTGAATGTTTACTGCTAGCTGAGCAGAATGATGAGTTGCTGCTGATGAACAGTGCTATGAGACCTCCCGGTACAGCCCCATTACCGGAAGCAAATAAGGTTGATTTGGGAAAGAAAACTACAATGGAGCCTAAGGAGCCCAAAATGCCCCATGAGACCAACTATGTCCACAGAGAAAGACACTACGGCCAAGGCCGTGGTGGCAGAGGACGTAGTGGCCGTGGCGGACAGGCCGGCCGAGGAGGCCGCGGACGTGGTGGTAGGGGCCATACGTCCTTTAAACCACGTACCAAGGTCAAATCGGTCTGCCACAGATGTGGTATGTCAAACCACTGGTCCAAGACTTGTAGAACTCCCAAACACCTCATTGATGCATACCAAGAAGTTCTAAAGAAAAATCCGGAAGCCAACTATGCGTACATCGATGATGAAGGAGACTTCGATCATGAGAATGACGACTTGCTAGAGACTTCCGATTGCCTTCAAGATGATGATTGATTTTCGTTTTAATGCGGTTTAATTTCAATGCTTTTATGCTTTATTTTCCTTTATTGTATTGGATGATTATTTAAATTTAAATGCAATGGTTCTTTTATTTTATAATTGTCCTATTAAAATACAAAATTATGTCCTATTTATAGAAATGGCCAAGGACATGAGTGAACTAGTGGTGGACAGTGGATCCAGCCACACTATACTAAGAGACAAAAGATATTTCATAGATCTCAAAATGAAAAGTGCAAATGTTAGTACAATTGCGGGTATAGCCAACATGATAGAAGGCTACGGCCAGGCTCACATTTTGTTGCCTAACGGCACACATATTGAACTAAGTGATGCCCTATACTCACCCAGCTCTAAGAGAAACTTATTGAGCTTTAAAGATATAAGATTAAATGGCTATCATGTTGAAACCAAGGGTGAAGGAACTAAAGAATTCCTATACATTACTGAAAATGTAAACGGCCAAAAGAAGGTCCGAGAGACTATACCCGCACTAGCCACTGGTTTATACCATGCTAAGATAAACATGATAGAAGCTAACATGGCTAAGCACAAAATGTTCACTGAACAATTCACTCTATGGCATGACCGGTTAGGCCACCCGGGTTCGAACATGATGCGTAAAGTAATTAAGAGTTCAAAAGGGCACAACCTTAAAGAGAAAAGAGTTTTCCCTAAAAATCTCACTTGTGTAGCATGTGCACAAGGGAAACTCATTACAAGACCATCACCAGTAAAAGTCACAAAAGAGACTTTGCATTTTCTGGAAAGGATACAAGGTGATATATGTGGACCAATACACCCACCATGTGGGTCGTTTAGATATTTTATGGTTATGATCGATGCATCAACCAGATGGTCTCACGTTTGCTTGTTATCCACAAGGAACCTAGCATTTGCTAGGCTGTTGGCTCAAATCATAAGATTAAGAGCACACTTTCCAGACTTTCCACTAAAGACGATACGTCTAGATAATGCTGGTGAATTTACATCCCAAGCGTTTAATGATTATTGTATGTCCATGGGGGTGAGTGTGGAACATCCTGTGGCACATGTCCATACACAAAACGGATTAGCTGAATCCTTCATTAAACGTATACAATTAATAGCTCGACCATTGTTAATGAGATCGAAGCTTCCTGTGTCGGCTTGGGGACACGCGGTCTTACATGCAGCAGAACTCATACGCATCAGGCCATCTAGTGAACACATATATTCACCATCCCAATTATTATCGGGTCAAGAGCCAGACTTATCCCATCTCAAAACATTCGGTTGTGCCGTTTATACACCCGTTGCTCCACCACAGAGAACTAAGATGGGACCTCAAAGGAGGATGGGAATATATGTGGGATATGAGTCTCCCACCATAATAAAGTATCTTGAGCCATTGACAGGAGATCTATTTAAGGCCAGATACGCGGACTGTCAATTCGTTGAGTCCGAATTCCCTACGATAGGTGGTGAGACCGGCAAGCTGGTCAAAGAATTAACATGGAATCAAACATCCTTAAATTGGCAAGATCCTCGAACTCTAGCATGTGATGCAGAGGTTCAAAAGATTATACATTTACAACAGCTAGCTAATCAATTGCCAGATTCCTTTGCTGACCCAAAGAGAGTAACAAAATCGTACATACCAGCTTGCAATGCACCAGTACGTATTGATGTTCAAAAGGAACACAATAAACAAGTTGCTACAGAGTCTAAACCACGTTTGAAACGAGGTAGACCGTTAGGTTCCAAAGATAAAAATCCTCGAAAGTCTAAAGGTGCAAAACAGACCGAGGTTCAGGGAATTACCGAAAAACCAGACATGGCCGCGGAAATAATTAATGTACCAGGTGAAGTTCAGGACGCTGAACCTCAAGAACCTGAAGGAATTGATAACAATGAGATATCAATCAATTACATAATGTCTGGAATAAAATGGAACCGGAAAAATGTCGACATTGATGAAATATTTATATACAAGGTAGCACTTGAGATAAATGAGGATCTAGAACCCACATCTATATTAGAGTGCACTCAAAGTAAAGATTGGCTTAAATGGAAAGAAGCCATTGATGTGGAGTTAAACTCTTTAAAGAAGAGAAGTGTGTTTGGTCCGATCTTAAGGACAACACCTACCATTAAACCAGTTGGACACAAGTGGGTCTTTGTAAGGAAGAGAAATGAGAAAAATGAGATAGTGAGATATAAAGCACGGCTTGTAGCACAAGGATTCTCTCAAAGACCCGGCATAGATTATGAGGAGACATACTCCCCTGTGATGGATGCAACGACTTTTAGATATCTAATAAGTCTGGCCATAAGAGAAAATTTGGATTTACGGTTAATGGATGTTGTAACCGCCTATTTATATGGTCCACTGGATAATGAGATTTATATGAGATTACCAGAGGGTATAGAACATAAAGGTAAAAGTGGTTCTCGAGACCAATACTGCATAAGGCTAGACAAATCGCTTTATGGACTGAAACAAAGTGGTCGAATGTGGTATAACCGACTAAGTGATTATTTAGCTAAGAAAGGCTATAAGAACGACCCAATCAGTCCATGTATATTCATAAAGAAGTTTGCAAACAAAGGATTTGTGATAATAGCAGTCTACGTGGATGATTTAAACATCCTCGGTACCTCTGGGGAAATCGCCCAAACTGTAGAATACCTCAAGAAAGAATTTGAGATGAAAGACCTAGGCAAAACAAAATTCTGTTTGGGATTGCAGCTTGAGTACAGAAATAATGGGATCCTTGTGCATCAAAAGGCATGCACAGAAAAAGTACTCAAGAGATTTAATATGGAGCAAGCTCACCCATTGACTAGCCCAATGGTTGTTAGAAGCTTAGACTTGGATAAAGATCCATTTGCTCCTAAGAAGGCCAATGAAGAAGTTCTTGGTCCTGAAGTGCCTTACCTCAGTGCTATAGGAGCGTTAATGTTCCTGGCTAGTCACACTAGGCCGGACATATGCTTTGCTGTGAACCTCCTAGCAAGATATAGTTCTTGTCCGACTATACGGCACTGGAATGGTATTAAACACGTCCTGCGGTACCTGCGAGGAACGGTTGATTTTGGTTTATTTTATACTAACCATAACCAAGAAGGTTTAGTTGGTTTTGCTGATGCAGGTTATCTATCCGATCCACACAACGGTAAGTCACAAACAGGTTATGTGTTTACGCACGGTGGTACGGCGATCTCTTGGCGTTCAATGAAGCAGACTCTTGTGGCCACATCGTCAAATCACGCGGAGATCCTAGCCATCCATGAGGCCAGCCGTGAGTGTGTTTGGTTGTGGTCCATGACTCAGCATATTCGGACGGATAGCGGTTTAGAAGACAGCAAGGAAGCAACCGTCATCTACGAGGACAATACGGCCTGCATCGCACAGCTCAAGGAAGGATACATCAAGGGAGATCGGACGAAGCACATACTGCCGAAGTTCTTCTTCACACATGAACTACAAAAGGCCGGAGAAGTTCAAGTGGTGCAAGTACAGTCCTGCGACAACTCAGCCGATCTCTTCACCAAAGCATTGCCGACATCGACGTTCAGGAAGCTCACGCACAAGATTGGGATGCGGAGACTTCAGGACTTGGAGTGATGTTTGGATCAGGGGGAGCAATGTGTGCTGTACTCTTTTTCCTTCACCAAGGTTTTGTCCCATTGGGTTTTCCTGGTAAGGTTTTAATGAGGCAGCATCCCCTAAGCACATTGCAGCGATCCCATCCAACATAGGCACGGTCATCTCGTCCAAGGGGGAGTGTTGTAAAACACTTGTGGACTCTACAGACCGGCCCGCTCACAGTCCGTTAGGACATGGCCTTACGGCCCATGTACGGTCCGCGCATGTACGGCCCATCGGCCATTGCTTTACGGCCCATCGGCTTTTCCTATGTTCTAGTCGGTTTATGGACTTTTGCCTTGTACTCTGTTATATATACTTGTAAACCTCGACATTCATTAATAAGACTAAGAGATTTCATTCTTCAACTCTCTAGTTTCACAACATCCGACGATAACAAGGACCCTCTTTAATTGTATTAGACCCTAACGAAACCCCACGAAATTGATGGTGTCTTTTTTGGATCTTAGCAAGCACTAGGCTAGCCGATAGCTCTATAGCTTACTGATCTTTGTCTCCTAGCAGTTCGTAACACATGGAATATCCATTTAGTGCTTGATTAGCTATGGAACGATCTTTTTATTTTTTTAACCGGCCGTGAAGTAGTGCTATTGCGTAAGCGTATGACTAAGATTGATTACCTTTTATGAAATATTGAAATTTGAGTGACGTATTTAAATTTAATTTTTTTTAAACTATAAGTAAACTCATAAAAAAAAAGTTGGTTTTATATTTTCCCGTCAAAGAGGTTGTTGATCACAACATTTATCATACATACATATTTTGCCAAAGAAAGCTACCTTACCTCATAGTTCATATCATACTACTATATATATACGTGTAAAAATAAAGCTACGTTCTCATAATCTCATACCTCAAACACAATAACCACCATGATTATTTTCTTAAGTACTCCCCAATTTTCTCTCTTCTCTTTGGCCCTTGCAATCGTCGGTTACATTTTTTGCAGAAAAAAATCGAGTAAATGTGAAGTTAACAGCTCAACCATCCCTGAACCATTGGGAGCTTTGCCTCTATTCGGCCACCTCCATCTTCTGCGCGGTAAAGAACTCATTTGCAAGAAATTAGCTGCCATGTCCGACAAACTCGGTCCTATCTTTTCACTCAAGTTAGGGTTCTATAAGCTGGTTGTAGCCAGCGACCCAAAAACGGTGAAAGATTGTTTCACCACCAACGACTTGGCTCTAGCAACCAGACCCAATATAGCCTTTGGTCGGTATGTAGGCTACAACAATGCAATT
>NC_025703.1:15334481-15361437 GCF_000633955.1 Camelina sativa | reverse complement strand
TTGCCTCTATTCGGCCACCTCCATCTTCTGCGCGGTAAAGAACTCATTTGCAAGAAATTAGCTGCCATGTCCGACAAACTCGGTCCTATCTTTTCACTCAAGTTAGGGTTCTATAAGCTGGTTGTAGCCAGCGACCCAAAAACGGTGAAAGATTGTTTCACCACCAACGACTTGGCTCTAGCAACCAGACCCAATATAGCCTTTGGTCGGTATGTAGGCTACAACAATGCAACTCTGGCGCTGGCTCCCTATGGAGAATATTGGCGTGAGTTACGTAAGATTGCCACTGTCCATCTATTCTCAAACCAGAGTATAGAGATGCTTGGCCATGTTCGTTCTTCGGAAGTAAACACGTTAATCAAACACTTATACGAAAAGAGTGGTAGTACGTCCACGGTGAAGATTGACATGTTATTCGAGTTTTTGACCTACAATATAATCCTTAGGAAGATTGTCGGGAAGAGGATTGGATTCGGTGAAGTGAAGAACGAGGAATGGCGTTATAAGGAGGCGATGAAGCGCAGCGAGTACTTAGCTGTGGTTCCTATGATAGGTGACGTTATTCCATGGCTGGGATGGTTGGATTTCGCAAAAATTTCTCAAATGAAGAGAACGTTTAAGGAGCTTGACGTAGTCATCACAAAGTGGCTCCAAGAACATCTCAAGAAGAGATCAAGAAATGAGAAGGATGAAGAAAGGACAATCATGGATCTACTGCTCGACATCTTACCAGAAGATGTTGTAATATGTGGACATGTACGTGATGTCATTGTGAAGGCAACAATTTTGGTAGGCACAGTTTCACCACTCTCGTTAATTAGGATATATGATAATAGTCTCATTTATGACTTAACTCACACATTACTGATTGGTTTTCAAATGAACGTCTACCAACATGAATATTCTCTGTTTCTTGTTGTAGGTTCTTACATTAACAGGATCAGACAGCACATCCATTACTCTGACATGGGCGATATCGCTGCTACTCAGCAATCCAGCTACTTTAAAAGCAGCACAAGAAGAAATTGACAATTGTGTCGGGAAAGGTAGATGGGTTGAGGAATCTGACATACCAAACCTCAAGTACCTACAAGCTATTGTTAAGGAAACTCACCGACTTTACCCACCGGCTCCTCTTACAGGTCACACATCCCATTTTCTTAATTGTCTCTCTAATTCTTACATAACCTTGTTAATCTTGTAAAATCCTAAACCTATTTGGTTATACAAAATGATGAATGATCAGGAATCCGCGAAGCACGTGAAGATTGTTTCGTGGGAGGATACCGTGTTGAAAAAGGCACACGCTTGCTCGTCAACATTTGGAAACTTCATAGGGATCCCAAGATTTGGCCTGACCCAAAAATCTTTAAGCCTGAGAGGTTCATGGAGGAGAAATCACAATGTGGAAAGAGCGACTTTGAGTACATTCCTTTTAGTTCAGGAAGAAGGTCGTGTCCAGGGATCAATCTTGGTCTAAGAGTTGTTCACATCGTGTTGGCTAAGTTGCTTCAGGG
This sequence comes from Camelina sativa, assembly GCF_000633955.1. Classification (NCBI taxonomy): domain Eukaryota; kingdom Viridiplantae; phylum Streptophyta; class Magnoliopsida; order Brassicales; family Brassicaceae; genus Camelina; species Camelina sativa. The sequence continues at coordinate 15,359,920 of NC_025703.1, read as the reverse complement.
GTTTGAGTTACGCAAAGCATCTGGTGAACCATTAGATATGGCTGAAGGGCCTGGTTTAGCTTTGCCAAAAATTAACCCGGTCGAAGTCGTTGTAATGCCTCGACTCAACCCTGAGTTGTACTGTTCACTCTAAAGTCTAAACCATTTGTGTTACGTGTACTACTAATTATTATGAGCTTCTTGTGATCATTCCTTTCTGATTTTACACATGTATTATATAGTATGGATGGTTTAACGACCAATGTGGGAAAGGTGATGAGTGATGAGAGACATATGGTTGTAAATCCCCACGTACAAAAATTTATTTATCCACACAATTTCTATATGAAAAAAACTGGATTGTAATGTTTTTTTTTATTATATGGTAATTTTTAGAATATATGAACTTCACTACAAAGAAGCAGTATTTGACCTCGTTTATTATATTGACTGTAGCGTCATTACTAAAGTGACTTCAAAAAAATAACGTCGGCTTAAATCTGTTTTAACATTCTACTAGATCATCAGGATCCGTGCTATTATTTTTGTTGATTGTTATGGTTATAACTATTACTATAATTATTTGATATCTTATATAATATAGTATTATTGTATGGTGTTTTGAATCCTATAATAGTAATTGTTTTTTAATATAAAGATTAGTAAATATGATTGACGCTGTATAAATTAGATTTAGCATGTAATGTAGTTACTTATAAGGGTTATTTTGTATTATTTTCACCAACCATCATCTAATTTTTTACAAAGTGCAAAATGGATTTAATTAAAGTTGTCAATGTATAATTTTTGAGTATGTTTAGCCCATTGTCAAGGGCCCAGTCCAAGATCCATCCCTTCATGTTTTTGTCGATGAAGATTTTATTTTGTTTGTTTCTTTTCCAGTAAAACAAATATAATAATTTTTTCTTCTTTTTCTCTCTGCAATTCGACGAAATCTCAGCTTCATATTTATAATCATCGGTTTCTTTTTCGAAAAGTCCAACCTTAAATGTGCCAGAGAATCAACCCGTCGATGTTGGGTCATGAGAGATTGCAAGATGGATTCTAAATCGAGTTGTGTTTAGGATCAGTAATTAGATCAAGTTAGTTTATTATTTGGACATAATTAGTAGACAATATTCTTACTGATGTAATGTTTGAAAGAATTAGTTTAAAGATGTTCAATACGAATTGAGCTTTCAATCTGTAATTTTGTTTTTTATTTTCAATTGGAAATCTTTCAAATCGTTAAATTTGAAAGGAACTGTATTAACTTGTATCAACTGATGTCTGATTCTAATAAATTGCTAGAGATTGAGTATATTGTAGTTTATTATTGTATAATTGCAATGTATACATTAAATTAGCTCCACAAATGCAACCAAGAAGGTAAATATTAGAATCATATTTGTTTTTGGGGTTTTCTAGTTTCTTGTAATGATGACATATGCGGTTTGGGTTTTGGTGTGTTGGTACTTCACAGCTCTACAAAAGGAGCTTTAAACATATGATTCTATCTTCTATGATATGGTGGCTAGTAAGGAGACCTTGAAAAACATAAGAAATCATATTGCAGCCAATAAGATCAAGACTTCAAGAGTTCTTGTTCAAGGGGCTTCAATATTGTCGGGTCAATATTTTTAAGAAGGTAACTTCTTATCTATATTTTTTGTTTCTGGTTTTCTTGCTTGTGTTTTTTTTATCATTATAATTAGGTTCTTGTTCTTAAACTAAGTTAAAATTAAACAGAAGAAAATATTAAATTCCCGAAAATCAACTTAAAGAGAAGTAAACATAAACCCAGAAATCTCTTAAAATACAAACCTTGAATTATTTTTGAAAGCTTGAAAGTTTGAAAGTCCTAGGTTGTAGAGTATGATTACATAGAAAATGGTTTAATGAAAATAAAAAAAGAAACTACTGAAAGTCAAACATAACTAAAGCCTTATTCTACCACTTGATTTAGGTCATTAGATTCAGTATCCTACATATTCTGAATCTTTGCTATCTCCATTGTCCTCCTCATAAGGGAGATCCTCATTTTGTTTTCCTGCTTTCACAATCTTCACTCCCTTCTTCTCCTCAACTTTTTCCAATATGATTGTCGTCACACTCATCAGCGTGTCGTCTTTTTTTTCCAACGTGATTGACTTCCTGAAAATCTTCTTGTTGGTTGAGTATCCTTCATTGCTTTCTCTAACTCTCTTTGATGATGGAGTAGCAAAAGAAGCAGATGCTTCACTGCTATTGGTAAGCATGTAATCCTGAATTTGAACATTAAACAAATTAAATTCACTTTGCACTTTATCCAACAAAATATAAAATTTCTCATATATATGTCTATAAATAATATTAAAGAAATAACTACCTGATTTGAGATATGTTGCCTTGTCCTTCTGAATCATCAAGTTCAGATAACTTCACCACATATGTGCTTGGAGCTGCATTATTGGCAACACATACGACATATTAGTATCTCTATGATTAATCTTCTAACACCACAGCTAGCAAATGGTACTTACATCAGCATCATAAACCCCATCAAGTAGGTCATTTGCAAATTAATCTTATAATACTACGGCCACCATGATGTTTTGAAAGTTGGGCAATGTGAGGTACATATCATCAGAGATGGAGAGACACATGGGGTTACATGAGTGTTGTTCACAAAGCCTATCTTAAACGAATGGTTAGTAACCCTGAACTGGCCTCTCACCTGAGTTGTCCGAAATTTTCAATTACCCTCCACTCACCTTTTGTTATCTGCCTCTCAATCTTGTTCACAAGTCCTTTCTTGATGGAAGCATGAATCTTGGTGCCCTGGTTATGATAGTAAAACAAAAACAAACATAGTCGTTAAAAAATTGTGTGTTTGATGGTGATTAAATAATAGAATAAACTATTATAATTTGTGTATTTATAAAAAACTTACTTTGTGGTCAGCTAATACCATCTCCATTGTTTCTCCAGATTGGGTAGTGTACTTGGAAGCATATGTGGAGGACCTTAACTTGAACTCGCCACATGCTTTTGTAAGGTTTGACATCAGCAAGGTAATTTCATAGCCATAAGACCATTCACTTTGAGAAACTCTTTTGCTTAAAATAATAGGATAGCTGGTTGCATGTTTGTGGTGATGATTTGTAGAATATTGCTAATAGTCTGTTTATATAGAGAATGAAGTAGCGTTTAGGTTACCTTTAACTTAAAGGGATAAGTGTTTAAGCTTATCATCAAGAAAAGATCATTCGAGATAAAAGATCTTACATGGAATATTTTCTAATTTTATGCTCAATGTATGCTCCCATATTTGACAGCAGGTTCTTAAACGGTTTTACGATTTGGTAGATATGGTAGTTGTGTATTCAAGATATTCTCGGTTCAGGTTCATAGATTAGTGGAGAGCTGGATTGTAGTTTTGATATTGAAATCTCATTTTGTGATTTTGATGAGATATTACAGGATATTGTTAGGGTTGCGAATCAGTTTTTAGCGGAATGATGGTGACGCCAAGAAATATTTTGCAAAAGACATACCGTAATGCAAACAGTTCTCATAATGCAATCTCATGTTTAATCATACACTCATGTAATTTCTATGCTATATATCACTTGTGGTGTTCATTAGCATTACGAATTGGTTTGAATTTAATTATCACTTAAAAGATGCAAATTAGTCAACAACATATAAAATACTTTTGTCATGTTAAATCATGATAGTTCTTATCCGAAATTATTATGCTATATATCACTTGCGGTGTTTAATAGTATTATGATCATGTCAACAAAATATAAAATGCTTTTGTCATATGGACTAATGTTATCTTAATATTAACTGTTTGTAATTTGTAACTAAATATAATTTAATATAATAGATCATTTTTAATTGCTATTAATTAGGATAATGATTTTCTGGTTAGAACTATTTAATAATAAATTCTGTTATTATATTTGTTATTAATATATAATGGCATTTTGTATAATATCTTACATAAAGTAGAGTTATTTGTTTAAAAGGTTACTTAAATAAGTATATAGAGATGACGTTAAATATATTGACTTCACTTTGAAAAGCGACGAATTTACGTCAGATAAGTTGCGTCGGTTTTATAAATTTTAACAACGATTTTGTGCCGACGTGTAAGCTCATTAATTTGAGTTACCTGTTAAACCGACGTGTACTTCGTATTTATTCCTAATTGTATATTCGTATATTAGTATAATAGTATCTATATAATATAACATTCAAATTTTGAAAAGAAACTCTTACAAAAAAATTAATTAATTAAATAAATCCGTTTTACATGAAATATAAATGTTACCTCCTTTAACTATTACATTACAATATTACATCTGCAATCATACTTACTACTGTATCTGTGTATCTCTATTCTCCTCTTCGTAAATTTCAATTATCTGCTTTTGTAACACTGCTCTGACCTGAAATCATATCCAAATTCTAAAATTATATATTTATAGTACACTATAATGAAAATATGTAGATGTGATTCTTACATGGTCGTTTGATACAATAGATGTTTTTTTTTTTTGAAAAAGTTAATACAATAGATGTTGCTTTATGAAGAATGTCAAATGCTGCTTGATGAATTATGTTGTTAAGCTCTATATCTCCATCATTTTCATTTACCTGTAAAACTTCTGAAATGTGTTACCTACGTGTCCCTTCTTCCATTATACAATTCCAATTACAAAATGAAGTCAAGCAAATACACTAGAGCTTTAAGAGATGAACTTCATAAAGTTTTTTGTTTTGGACAAACAAGCGTTTCATTAAACTAAAACCTCAAAGAGGGATGTTGATACAAATTAGAAGCAAAAGAATACATGAAAGGTAAAGATAGAGACTTCATGAATTTTCCAAAAAGATGCAACAACTTTGAGAAGCTTGCAAAGGATGGAAGATCCGATGAACTTCATAAAGTTTTGTTAATAGAAAAATCGGTTTTTAGATAAATGATAAAAAAAAAAAAAAAAAAAAAAAAAAAAAAAAAAAAAAAANAATGATTGAGAAGGTTAATCGGCGTGTTTCTTGTAGTGTTTTTAAGAGACGGATAATTTGGCTTACACCAATTTCAGTGTCCACTAACTAAACTTTGTGTTGAATGACTGATAATATTATGTCGGGGATTCACTAATAAATTACACAACTAACGATCTAAAATTTGTTGTTTTTTTATTTTTAATTTAAAATTTGCTTTTTTTGATATAAAAATATGTTTTATCCGTGAAATATCTAAACATGATAGAATTTTTTTGATAAAATGTAATCATTTACGGCAATATGACTTCTTGTATATGACTTCTTGTGATTTTAGAAATCAATTTCATATCTTTTATCTTTCACAATATTTTTTACAGAAATAAAAATTAATAAAATTTATAAGTATTTAACAATATTTAGTTGTCTCCAATTAACAACAAAGATGTAATGCAAAAATGAAATTATGCTGGCGTAACAATATATTAAACTTCTTTATAAAACAACAAACTGAATGGGTTTTTCTAATTAATCATTTCTCTTTTTTTATTTAAATATTTTTCATAGGAATTATATATTACATAATTGTTGAATATTATTATAAAAAACTAAGATATAGTTATAGATATAATACTAAGAAGTAGAAAATACATTAAAAAAATGTAATTATTCTTTGTACTTTAAAGAATGTATTTTTGGTATTTTAATGTAAAATATGAATATTTTTACTAATTAAATTAGACATTAAAATTTATATGTTAATGTTGAAACATTTATAAAAGTATGTTAGGAAAAAAGGTGGACATTATTAAATTTGGAAAATAACATACTGTTTTAATTATTTTTTAATGAAATATATTATGACATGAACTGTAAATAATATTAACTAATGAGGGTAAACTGCAAAAAAAGTGTTCGAACTCTCTGGCGACGACAAGACACATCAGCTTTTTAATAAAACTATGTTTTGAACCCACGCGTACCCACGCATAGCGTGGATTTATTTGATATATTTTGATGAAAATTATATATAATTGATGACGGTAATAAATATTATCTTATAGCAAAATTTTAAATTAGTATTAAAGAAAAAATGAAATTTCATATACATAATTTTTAAATATATAAAAATCAGTTGTGTTATAAATCAAATCTGATAAAAAAATCATAAATTTAACTCGACGCTCAGGCGAGACAAATCACACTGATGACCTCACATATCCTAAACCATTTCTTTGACTACCAGAAAAACGAAACAATTTTATAATCATGAATTTAACTCGTTTTCATATTTAATTGATCGCTACCACCTATGTTTTCGTGTTTTTATTCAATGTTTTCTTATTCTTCATATTATTTCTTGTCATTTTCATTGTCAAATTTTGTGGTAATTGTCATCGTTACTTTTACTTTCTTGTTCTTCGTTATACTCTTTTGCTTCTTCTTCCTCGTCAACTCTTTCACATTATTCCACTGAAAAACCTTTTTTTTATACTATCACACAACTTGTTAAACCATCAAACTCCAATAACAAAATCATTTATTTTCTCATAAAATTTGTGAAATTCATGAAGACCAGCATAGTCAACACATGCACCCAATTATTGATAATTTCATCCATATACTTATTTAGTTTTAGGTCCACAAGTTTAGAAACTTCTCAAACCAAAATCCTTACTTGGTTTATAATATATTTTAAAAACATAATAAAATATACTAATAATTATTTATTTAATATGAATCATATGATATATAGAAATATGAGTACACTATAACAACATATTAATTATAAATAAATAATATCAATTATATTATATTATCAAATAATATCAACCATATCATATTATCAAATAATTGTAACCTTATATAACCGTAACCGCTTGAACCGGAACCGTATTTAAATGTAACCATTTAACCATTTATTAAACGGTTATGGTTAAGATTAAACAAAATTTCTAACCATAACCGATGGTTAATAAACCGTAACCATGACAACCGTAATCCTAGTGATGCCTATGTATAGCTAATAAAATATATGTGTTTGTCGTCCATCTTTCTTCTTTAAACCCCAAAACTTGACTCAAACATCAAATCAAGGGCTTGCAATGTTAATCCTTCTTCCTTAGACCCAAAAATAAAAAATTAATTAAAGAATATCAACTCATCTATAAAATCATACGCAAAATATGTTTTACAGCTCATAAGAAATAAAAAACACAAACGTAGAGAAATACGATAATTTATGTTTTACATCAATATTTATACTACTTTAAACTTTTAAAAGGTTTCGAAATATAAAATTTGAACCTTTTAAAAAGTTTCTGTATTTATAATATATTAAACTTTTAAAATTTAAAAATTATAATATTTAAAAACTTTTTAAAAGCTAAGAACTTTTAAAAGTTTTAATATTTATAATAATTAAACTTTTAAAAATTTTAAATATTATAATTTTTTTTTTATAACTTTTTAAAGTTTTAATTTGATCAAATAAAAAACCGGATCAAACCGTATAAAATTTTTAAACTTGGATGCTTGATAAATCAAGCTTTCCTGCTCATTCGTTGTTTTATACTGGTTCCGAACCATTGTCTAAAAATTTTCTAGCCAATGTGGGATATTGTGCACAGTTCTTTTATTTCCATAAATTTAAAATTTTCTTTTTTCTAAAAAATTCTGGAAATTTAAAAATGTTAATGAATGACATGTCAAATCATGATTGGTTGTTTAAAATAATTCTTAATATATAAAAATCTGGAAATTGTATAAAATGTTAATAAGTGATATGTCAAATCCTTGTTGGATGTCTAAAATCCTATTTGGACAATTTTAGGAGCTTTCTAAAAAATTTAAATATTATATTATTTTTTGTAACTTTTTAAAGTTTTAATTTGATCAAAAAAAAAACCGGATCAAACCGAATAAAACCTTTAAATTTGGACGCTTGGTAAATCAAGCTTTCCTGTTCATTCGTTGTTGGAAGCATATTAATCTTATTTATACTGGTTCTGAACCATTGTCTAAAAATTTTCTAGCCGATGTGGGATATTGTGCATAGTTCTTTTATTTCCATAAATTTAAAATTTGCCTTTTTTCTAAAAAATTCTGGAAATTTAAAAACTGTTAATGAATAACATGTCAAATCATGATTGATTGTTTAAAATAATTCTTAATATATAAAATTCTGAAGATTTTATAAAATATTAATTAATGACATGTCTAATCACAATTGGAGGTTTAAAATACTATGTGGACGCCTTTAGGAGCTTATAGCTCCTACTTTTTATTAGTATAGATGCTTCTCTATTAATATATATAGGAGATTTTAGGGAGGGATATAAGTTAGAGAAAATTATGTTTCAGCAGATCAAGATCTTAACGGAATGACAAATATTTTTTTCTAACTTTGCTTAACAAAGCGACATTTGGTGAATATATTTATGTGACAAATGTCTTTTTATTAATTTTTAATTTTATTTGACATTATAAAATTATTTTATTTCACTCTATTTTTTGTAGGTTATGTAGATGTTTTATATCATGACATCTATATATTTTAAAATAAGACAAAAAAATGAATATAAGTTTTTTTCTAACTATTTCTATAGTCACAAAAGTTTTCAAAATTGAGTTCACCCTAGCCACCTACGCTCTCTGGCAAGACCCCCGATACTCCTCTATTCTCGTGTCTTCCTCTATTACCTAAGTGTGTATGTGCTCTGTTCTGTTAGTGAATTCACCAGAGGTTCACCAAGATTCAAAAACGCTACTCTGGCCATGCTCCAGCTTCATCACCCCTTTCCTCCTCTTTCTCACCAGGTTGTTTGCCTCGGCGATTTGTTTCTCCCGAGATCCCAGCCTTCCGATGCAAAATCTGAGGCTGAACTCCTTGTTAGCTTGGATTCCCGACTCTCTCACTGGCTTCCCTCGATGTCAACACCAACATCTCTCAGCTCCTCGGATTCATATTCACTCAGCAAGTGTTTTACTTGGCCACAGCTTGACAGGAGCTCTATTTTGACGCCGGAGCCGTGCAAGATATTGTCGAGATTCCATGATCCTAGTGATGCACTTCATAGTCTCAGTTCTGTTCCAAATTCTTCTTTGTTTGCCTGTAGCATAATATTGTGTCGATTGATGGAATCCATTGTCCGAAGAATGCAATTGGAACATAATCAATCTCTTCTTCTCTACTGATACAAAACTTATTTGCGAACCCTAACCTTAGAATCATCTAGGACCACTGCTTATGATTGCCTAAGGTTGAAGAGGACTCGCGTTATGACCTCGTTTTTATTAAACGATAGTTACCGGAGCCTCTTTAATCTATCCTCTCTGTCCCACCTGCTTCCTGCATCCTATTTGATGCCTCTGTTTCATGTACTATTGTGCAACATCTTATGCAAGCCAATTGTTCAAACACACCCTACAAAATTTCAGACTGCTTAGGTTTTGCAAGTACTTCGTAAGAACCCTGATTTTTGTTCAACTTATGGTATTGTGTGTTGGTTCTAAAACCTTGAAGTTTCATGGCCTTTTTACTCCAATCCCCTCTAGCGACTTCAGGTTCCACCCTTTTACAATCTTCTTCGCTTTGATTGTGATGATAGAAACTATTGAGACCAAGACGAAGAGTTCATGCTTTAAATGAACGAAAATGTAAACTTAAGGATTTGAATAACGTTAAACCCTCCATTCATTTCATATAATGATAAAATATGATACAATATGTATTACAATTTTTATACCTTTTAGTTATCCGTTTATTTGCATTTGCATATTCCAACTGAAAATATATAAGACATGGTATATCGGTTGACTTGCTACGACTTGAAATTAAAACCAACAACAACCTGGAGGCATCTTGCAAAATTCTATTTTAACATCTTTAGTTTAGGTCGTTGCCGTTATTCCAAACATGGATTAGCTAAGAGCCTAAGACTAGTATTTTCTTTTAAGCTCTATATATATATATATATATATGTGTGTGTGTGTGTGAATCCACTTTTCTCCCAATTCAAATAAACAAAGGCTCAAGTAGAAGAATCAACATACTAATCTGACTAAAAATGAAGGCATGGATGATAATGTTGTTGGTGGTTTGTGTTGCTGTGATGGTAGAGCAATCAGAGGCTAACAAAGGCAGAAAGTATTTGAATCCAGGAGTGCTTAGCCCGTGCCATGGTCCTAATCCTCCCGCAGGATGTCATCCTCACCATTCCCACCACAAACCCCGTACCCCTGTTCACAATTATCGTCGTGGTTGCACTAGAATTAACCGGTGCAAACGAGATTAAACCTCACATATATGATGATGTCCCTTTACATTGATCCTTCTTCTACATGAGTCCTGTAATGATATTATCTATATACATAGTTCTACGCATAATGTTGTCTCTGATCTTTTCTAATGCTTTATAAATATTACCATTTTGAATTCAATTCACAAAGATATGTAATGTGAGAATAGTTCGCAACAAGATGTCTCTATATATGTAATGTTTTCTCTATAACTTATAGACTATAAGCTACGTTTCTATTTCGGTTATCAGCTTTTTGATTATTTTTTAAACGGATGCATCTAATTTAGACATGATTTTTTATTTAATATGATTTAAGATTTATACAAAATTTAAAGATATATTCTAAAAAGAAGGGAGTAAGTTTTGGTGACCCTTGTTAGTTTTGGTGACTAGATTACAAACACATACAAATGAAAAAAATATCCCAACTATGTTAGTTTTTCTATTTTGGGTAACATGTTTTTTATTCGGTGTTTCTCTTTCGTAGTTTTTTTTATCGATAATCTTCCTCTTTTCGAATAGAGCCCAAGTCAGTACTTGTACAACTGTTTACTTTTACCAATAAACATCTATCTTTGTATTTGTTAGTATTTATACATATTTTAAAGAACTTGTAAAGATCTAGGCCTCGTGACCACAGAAAACTTTGTACCAAAAAAAGACTCAAAACTTCATCAAACAATTCGAAAGAATCAATTTATTTAAAGAAATCCCAAAAAAAAAGAATCCACAAAAACCGTGTTTCATATCCTTAGCTTAGAATCAGACGTTTTTTTTTTCAAATATGGATTAGCTAAAACTAGCGTCTCCTTAAGCTCTATATGTACCCATATCCACACATCCCACTTTTAAACAATAATCACCAACGGGAGGAAAAAAAAAAGAACAACAAAAATGAAGACATGTATGATAATCTTGTTGGTGATTTTTAGCATCTTGATTGCAGGAGGAGTTGAGGCTAACGAAGCCAAGAGAATATCTGAATCTCAACCGATGTTCACGTCCTAATCCTCCACCAGGATGTCATCACCATCCACATAAACCCCGTACCCCAGTTCACAAATATAGCCGTGGCTGCACCAAAATCAACCGATGCCGCCGACATCCGTAATGGCTGTCCTAAGCATGAGATCTAATGACATGTTTTACCTAACATATGCCACCACATAAGTCATATTATGTATGGCGTTGTATGTGTTTCAAAACATTTCACAGGATTAATCTTCAGTATTGGCGGTGACATGCTCACGGGGGTTTAATTTGAACTTTAATACATTCATGTGTCATATAGTAACAATGTTTTTTTTTACGAAGCCAAATAATAATTTGGTATATACAATATGTATTATGGGTTCTATTGTTTTCAACAAAAATATGTAATGGTCTACTATAACCAAGTATAAATTCTTTGATATATTTTGTCTTCTTTTATTATTGAATCGAAATGTCTATTCTACATAGGTATTAGAGACATAAGATTTTGTTTATTCTCATCTTCCAACTCAAGCATCGAGTCTGTTAAAAAGCAATGAAAAGCTAATCATCTTTTTCCAAATTCAAAAGCATATATATGCTTGGGTCTACTATAATTCAAACGTATAACTTCAAGCTAATTTAAGTATACTGTATATGCAACACCGGTGTAATAATTTAGAATTTTAAGAGATTTGAGTGTAGTTTTAGGTGATTTGGTTATTTGTAGAGATTTTTAAAAGAATGATTTGTGATTTGGTAGAATTTTGTGATTGAACTTTCGGTGATTTTAAGATATTTTAAAATAAAATAAAAAGAGATCAAGTCTTTCTTTCTATTTCAACGTCGTGACTTGTATTATGCTTGAAAGAGACGAGAGAATGTACAAGCTTAGTAATCCCATCAAGATGATCCAAGCCTATATATCTAGTCCAAAAGCTGGCATCAAGACACCATTGACATCATTTCAAGAGAGCTCCCCTACTACTAGTAGCTACATCAACTCTTACTAAAGTAATTCAAAATTAAATTTTTAAAAGAAGTAAAAAAATGTGACCTTAGAAACTTGAATATTTATGGAATTGGCATCTCCCTTTGAAGCAGGTCAATACCAGCATTCCTCACGGTACCAAGATCATCATCACTATTTACTCATCTTCTCAAACCAAGCATGACCATCCGGTTGAAGCATGAACACGGGCACGGCGTGTCCCGTTGGCTCATTATCCACGTAATCCATATGAACCCCACACCTAGCATGCATCATCCAACGCCTCGACAATAAGCTTCCCATGTGCATCTTCACCCAAACGACCAACGAAGTAAGTCGGATACATAAGCTTAGCTCCACACGCCTTCTGGTTAGCGTATTTTTCTTCGGCGAGTATTTACCCTGTCTTGGCCGAGATCGTTTCCCCTTTCTTGGGCAACCTCTCGATCTTCACATATATGTCGGCGTGCGCAGGTCCTACAACCACCAGAGGTGGTGCATGAGAGTCGACGACTAATTTAATTAGGGTTCTGATTCGCGGATGAATATTCATCCGCTTAACATCGTTTATTTTAAATATTTGTATCAAATTTAAATGATGTAAAAATAATTTGCATCAGTTTAACAAATGATTTACATTTTGTTGATGCAAATAATTTGTATCAATTTTTTCAAACTGATTTTAATATACACATCGATTTTTCTAAATGATGTTAACATGCATCAGTTACAAAAAGTGATCCAAATTTTGCATCAATTAATATAAATGACGTGAATATTTGCTATGGTTATAATAAGTGATGTTAAATATTTTTATCAGTTATAAATAATTGATATTAAAAATAATTTTAATAATTATTTGATTTTAAACATTTCTATCGGTTTGATTATTGATTTTAATAATTATTTTATTTACATAAATCGATGTTAAAATTAATTTAAATTTTAATAATTTTGATAATTGAGTCATTTACAAAAATAATTAAAACTAAAAATAAAATAACTGAAGAAATTGTGGTACAAATGTACAATTACGAGAATAATAATTAAAATTGTAATAGCCCAAAACAACAAAATTACTTAATAGAAAAAAAAAATAGAGAATAGGATAATAAAAGAGATTATGAAAACTTAATCGGCCAAAATTTTAAGCCCCGTCATAACAACCACTGCTTTCGCGGTCAATAAACTCCACCTCTTCTCAACAAGCCACTGCCGTCCCTAATCACTCTCCTTCACCAAAACAGCCATCCGCCGAGAAAACAGATTTCTCGTGTGCTGCACCGGCGACTGTCGTGAAAAAAAAAGTTCTGGTTGGATTCACTCCCAATCTTCACCAGAATCACATGTCTCCTCCGTAAGACACAAGTAGAAGAATACTACGTCATCATCACAATTTAAAAAAATATATTTGAGATGCCGACAGGAGTGTTCTTTAACCGAGAGGTTCAACATCCTCACCGGAAAGATGGAATTTATTCAGAGAAAGCTGAACTCACAAAGAAATCTGATTTCACATAAGTATATGACATAGAAGATGAGGAGAAGTTTTTTATAAGGTTTGGTTTTCGTAGTAGGTTTTATTAATTATGAGATATTGTAACTGCTAGATATTAAAACAAAAAGATTAAGTTAGAAGATATTGTAACTGCTAGATATTGATCAAAAGATTTTTTCTTGACATAAATTTCAGTTAACTAAGGAAACTAGTAAATAACAATTATTTGTTTGCTAAAAATCTCTCGCCCAATAAAAATTTACTACCGCTCAGTTTATTGGATATATATTCTATCATTTACTGAAAAATCGATGCAAACATTCTTATTTTAATATTTTAATAAAGTAAAATTGGTTTTATTAGTCTCAAACATTTTAAATGAGGAAAATTAAGGTAAAAATACATCAGTTTTTAACAATCGTAACTAAATCTCATAATTAAATTTGGCGTAATTTATTTAAATTTTATTAGCATTATTTTTTATTGATGTAATTTTTAAAAAATATTTTAAGTGATGTTAGTAAAAATTAGTTAATACATCAATTATTTAAGTGATGGGAATATAGATATTTGTATCAATATTTTGAAAGTGATACAAACTAATATAAATTTGCATCAATTTTGATGAGTTGATGTCAAAGATATTAATATTAATATCAATTATCCTAATTGATGTTGAATTAGATATTTTGTATCAGTTATCAATAAGTAATTTAAATTAGTATCATTTAGTTTTGTGATATAATTTAATTGATGTAATACACCCCTTTTTTGTAGTGAATCAACGACATCAACTAGATTGAGCAACGACATCAACTAGATTGAGCAACAACATCTTTGAGCTGCATGTTATCTAGCTATGATCAACTCGATTGGCTCGTATATACAAATTTGAGAATTTTTGATAGAGTAGATCATCTTTTTGAAACTAAGGCAGTGAATGGTAACGCTTAGAAAAGCGTATTTCAAGATTTATGGAAAAAAAATTGGTCATGTTACCAATCACACAAATAACTCAAAATTTGTGTTATTGTCAAAGAATAAAAAAAAAGTACTGTTGCATTTTTGTAAACCCACTATTACTCATGGACCGCAGTTATATGACAAACAACCAATTATGTAGCGGTTTTGAGAATAACGCTTTAGATAATATTAAATTATGATTTAATTAATTTATGATTAATAAAAAAATAATAACCAATATAATTTTTAACAAATGACTGTATGCTAAAAAGTATATTGTAATTTAAGCTATCAAAGATTCTCATAAATAATTTATTTCTTAAATGTGTTTCTTTTGAAAAAAATAAATAAATTTATAACTATATAATACATCTGTTTCTTATTTATAATATTATAATATCTTAGAACTGCTTATTGTATAAAAAATATTTATTTATTAATATAAAACAAATTAAAGTATATAATTATACCAATTATTAATAATATAATATAAAATCCGCACCGCAAATAATTTACCACCAGTCAAACATTCTTTTGTACCACTTATTTTTTATTACCACACTTGTCCCGCAAATATATTTATCCCGCAAATACCGCAGTTGAACCGTACCGCACTAGCAAATTTTTGGTCTCGTATAACCAAATCCGTTGTTACTATTTAGACTCTAAGTATAAGCGAAGAGAGAGAAATGGGTCTGAAAAAGATAGAGCCAAAAGTCCGTTGGAATCAGTGGCCTCAAACGAAGTCTAGGAGGATTGATTCGAGCAGAGGCAAGTTTGGAGAAGGAAGAAGAAGAAAATAAAACTAAATATTCTTCTTTTTCTTCTCCAAACTTGCCTCTGCTGGAATCAATCCTCTTAGACTTCGTTTGAGGCCACAGATTCCGATGGGCTCTTAGATCTGTCTTTTTCACACCTATTTTTCTTTCTCCGCTTATATTTAGTTTCAAAAAGATGATCTGCTCTACCATTTTTTCTTCACGTTATGTATTTGAGAGAGAGACACACATAGAGAGAAAGTGAAAAAGAGAGAGAGCCCAAAAAAAGAGAGAGAGAGAGTACATGCGAACACAAGTTTTAGAGATGGTAGGCTGTATACTTTTCAGACTCCCTTCTTTTTTCTTTAAATCCTTCAAAGTTTCATCTTCCAGGATGTGATTTTGTTAATCATATTTTTCAACTACAAATAGGAAAGAAATATCCTGGAATCACTTTCAATAACTTTTAAAAAAGTTTATTGTGAATAACATAGGATATGAAATGAGATTTATATTATTGATTAAATAACAAAAGATTTTGAATGATTTTAAATAATTATTATAAAATTCTAATTTTAAATGATTTCTGTATATTTCTAATTTAATAACACAGAATTTTAGAAGATTTTTAAAAATTATCAATTAAATAACAAGGGATTTTAATACTCCACAATCTTTTAAATATCCAGTTCAATATGCTCTCTTAAGTCGTATTGATCTTTTTGCTTCAATCTTGAACCGGAGTGTCCGCATATTATATGAGGGAAAAAAAAGTCTATCTACACCCTTAATTGTACAATTACATAATTACACATTTACGTAAAATCGATCTCTGAGTATCCAATAATCAAAAGAAAATAAACCTTTTTTATTTATTTTTTTCTGGTCCACGATTCTGATTTTGGCCTCCCAAATGATTCAGATAATCTTACAAAACGGGCAATAAAATTAGTCAAAATACATAACTTTATTTCCTAATAATAAGGCCTTCATAACCCAAAGATTTGCATTTCAGATTTATTACCAAAGAAATTAAATTAAGAACCATCACCCACTCGTGTCTCAACTTTATTCGTTGATCAGATCAGAAGAAAATTATATATATATACACAATCACCACGTCATCGACCGCATGCCCTCGTCGTGTCTCCGCTCACTCAACAAAACGTATCCTTAGCTTTCACGGACGTCGCATAAAAGCTCTGACAAAACACACACAAACACAACCGAGAGAGAGATTTGTAATAATCAAAAAAAAAAAAAAATCAAAAATCATGGGGAAGACGAGAGGTGTCTCCGCCGTGAACGTGGTTTTCGGATGGCTAAGAAAACAATCGAACAAGGTTAAGATAGCTTTAGCAATTATCATCTCTTTGATCCTCGTCGTGCTTTTGAAATTCACCGTTCATAATGACAATCACTTTTTTATCGCATCCGAGCTCATCCACGCCACCGGAATCTTGATCCTCATCTACAAACTCACTCGCCAAAAGACTTGCTCCGGTAAACCCTATAATTAATCTCTATCGTATTATCATAAGGAGTCTATGTCATTTATATTGTCACAATGTTGTGGAATCTTATAATCTTCTTTTTTGGGTTTGGCTAGTGAACATTTATGTTTATATTGTGTCAATAATGCTGTGGAATCTTATAAGCTCGTATTGGTTTTGGCTGATAACAAAATTGTGATTAATTAGGTCTTTCTTTAAAGTCTCAAGAAGTGACAGCAATATTTCTTGCTGTGAGATTGATATGTAGCATAAACTTCGAAGGTGATATCCATACAGTACTCGATTTCGCCACCTTGGCTTCGACGTTATGGGTCATTTATATGATTCGATACAAGCTGAAAGGATCTTACATCAAGACTCTCGACACTTGCCACAATTACTATGTGGTAATGCTTTGATTTAAAGAATGTGAAAATGTTGTTTGTTATTCGATTCTCTCTAGATGATTTTGTAATATACGTTTCTCGCTTTTAATGTCTGCCTACCAGCTTGTACCATCGGCTATCCTTGCGTTAATTATTCACCCGAGTACGAGTTATCCTTACATCCACCGTATCTTGTGGGCGTTTTGCGTTTACACAGAATCTGTCTCTGTTCTGCCTCAGCTTCGATTGATGCAGAATGCTCAGGTCAGATGCTTTTGACATATCTATGCATGTTTTGATTACTTTTGATCAATGTATAGTTAGCAGTTTAACCAATTATAATGGTCTTGTGTCTGAGTATTAACTTCGTCACGTTGGTTGATAGATCGAGTCACACTCAGTTCACTTCTATGTTGGCCAATGTAGACGTTTTAAGTGGCAAGAAAACTAGGTTTCTTGCAAACCTCGGATTAGTCTAGACTTAGGCCAATGTAGACATTTTAAGTGGTAACAAAATCTTGTTTTCTACAAGTCTCTCGGGATTTAGTTCCAAAACTTAATCCGTTTATAAAAATATCAAGCTTAACATTTTCTCGAACAATCATTTCAGATCATAGAGCCTTTCACAGCTCATTATGTGTTCGCTTTAGGAATCGCTAGATTCTTGGCATGCGCTCATTGGCTTATCCAGGTAAAAAGTTCTTTTTTTTTCCTTAAAGAAATCATTAAGCTTCCGTGAAGTTTCTAGAGAGACTAATGTGGTCTGAAAAATGTAGGTCTGTGAGACTCGAGGACATTACCTATGGCTGATTGGAGCTGGTTACTTTTGGTTCCCGGCAGCTCTAATAGCCGAAATCGTTCAAACCTTCATCCTCGCCGACTTCTGCTACTACTATGTCAAAAGGTAACCGATTCGATCGCACACAAACTATCAAACTCGTCTTTGGCAATGTCCTTGATGTGGATCTTAATATACTCTTTACTATTATATGTTTGCAGTGTTATGGAAGGTCAGCTTGTACTGAAGATGCCGGTTTAGATATTTAACGTACAAATGAACAGAAAACATTTTGTTTGTTTTTATTTTTCAACTTAAGCTTACCTTTTTAAACCAAAGTAGATGCTCAAGAAAATAATCTAGAAAGGTTTCTTTCTTCCATTTCATACATTTTTTTTTATTTGTTTAAGAATCTTTTAGATAAGTTAATCATGGAGATGGGAGTACACCAAATTAAAATAGTCTTTTCTTTCAAAACTATCTTTTACTCACATTTGTGAAGAGTGGAGTGTAAAGTCGAATATTAGTTGAGATTGTACAACGACGTTTTAACCACCAGATTAATGATCTTTGACAACAACAACAACACCAACAAAATATTGATTTAACCTCGTCAAAACAAAAGAAAAACTAGTTTTAAAAAATTGAATATGTAATATGTATGCATTTATTTTGCAAATTTCAAATAATTTAACAAAATACAAAAATACAGTAAAACCTCTATAAATTTTTTAAAAAAAATCTCAACAAAGAAATATCAAAAATTATAAGATATTATTAATTTATCAATATATATATATATATATCTGATTTAGGATTAAAATATTATTATTTTATTATCGAGGTACTAATTTATCAAGTTAATTTTAAAATATATTTCTTTCTTACTTTTTAACTTACAAATGAGTGAATGACCCAAAAAAAAAAAAAAAAAAAAAAAAAAAAAACCATTGGGAGGAAGAAGAATTATCTGATACGCACAAAGTAGCCAAAGTACAAACTAACAAAATACATAAACTCTACAAAAGCCACCTTTTTTTTTTTTTCACAGCTTTTTTTTTTTGGTTCTCACGTCGCTCTCTCTCTCGTTTTAGATTCAGCTGTAAAACCCTAAGTTGAGCGCCATAGCCAAGCGAGCTTCCTCGGTGAGAGAGAGAGAAGCGAACAAGAAGATCCTCGCGGGATATTTTTTCCGGTTAATCGTTAATTTTTTTTTTCTTCAAGGTAAACTCTATTTCCGTCTCTGGCCTTCTGTGTTTTTTCACCGGGAACTTCTCCGCGCAGTGGCGTACTTCTCCACTCTGTTCTTTTACTAGATCGATTTGATTCTACACTGTTTTAGTTCTTAGATCGGTTCTTTGTTTACTCGGATTTGTGCTTTGCTTTGTTTCTTCGCATTTAGTGGTTAAGCCCCAATTGTAGCGAGCTGATAACAAAGACGATGTGGATCTTAATTGAATTTTTTATCTAGATCAGAGATCTCTCTCGTATCAGTTTTTGTTTTGCGTCTTTAGAAGATGAGATTGAAGTGGAGTTACTGATTTGTAAGGTGGTGATTTTGATTTTGATTTTGATTGCAGGGGGGAAAAAAAAAGTAGGCTATGGCGATGTTAGGGGCACCGCAAGTTCCAGCACCTGCTTGTACTCCAGATATTGTATGATTTAGTGTTTTTTTTTTTAGCAGATGCAATTGTGTTACCTTGTGTTGTTTTTATGAAAATGTTTCAGTTACCTAGAAGTACATTGTTGTTTTTGTGTGTGTTTATAGGTTGGGAATGCATTTGTGCATCAGTATTATCACATACTGCATCAATCTCCTGAGCATGTTCACAGATTTTACCAAGAGATTAGCAAGTTAGGCCGTCCTGAAGAGAATGGTATTATGAGCATCACTTCTACCTTGCAAGTGAGTGTACTGTATTTAGCTCTTTTTTTGCATTCTTGAAGTTCGTTTAACTTTTAGGATGAAAAAAAAAACAAATGTGTTTTTTGGCAACCTTGTGGAAACATATATTGTTACCAAAGTTCTGTTTGAAATTGTGCTGAGTATGCATATATATCTTGGGCAGGCTATTGACAAGAAGATAATGGCACTTTGTTATGGTGTAATCAGTGCTGAGATAGCAACTGTGGACACACAAGAATCTTATGGCGGTGGTGTTCTTGTACTGGTCACTGGTTATTTGACGGGAAAAGACTGTGTCAGGAGGACGTTTAGTCAGACCTTCTTCCTTGCTCCACAAGAGACTGGATACTTTGTCTTGAATGATATGCTCCGATACATTGATGAAGCTGCAATCCTACATGCAAATCAGATTCCAGTGAACAACATCCAAGTTCCTGTCAACACTTATCAGGGTGAGTTGAACCTAGCTTTTGTATTAGCCTCGTTCAAATCAGTAGATTATAAGTTGTGTTGAAATGGGACTATGGTTTTTATAAGCTTGTAAATATTCTTGTGCCCTTAGACACAGCTGCTGTGAAAGACAATCCGAATGACATTGTTCAGGAGAAATATGTCCAAGAGAAACATGCTGTTAAGCAAACCGAGGTGTTGTCCAAGAGCATTAATGGGGCTGAAGTGTTCACTCCCGCTGAAGATGAACAATTATCAGCTACAGAAGAAGCTCCGGCGCCTGAAATAGTTCATGAAGCTCCTATTGAAGTGCAGAAGGGTGGAGAATCTGATTCTAGGACTGGCGAAGTTCCAAAGAGATCTTATGCATCCATTGTAAGAGACATACATTTGGTTTGTATAATATCTCCTCTTGGTCAAGCTGATGTGATGTTTAGCTTCTCCACCCTCATGGTTTGATGTCTTTTGTGTTTGTAATCATGATATGTAGGTGAAGGTTATGAAAGAGAATACTGCACCAATGTCTGCTTCGAGAACCCCAACAAAGGCGGAACCAAAGAAACAAGAAGAGCAAGCAATTCATATCCCTCTACCAACACCATTGTCTGAGAAATCAGATTCAGGAGCAAATGTAGTTGTGAATGAGAATGATCAAGATAATGAAAGAGGTAGATGCTTCTTTCTGGCTCATGTTTTTTACTTCTTAATGGTAAGCATGCTCAGCTGCAGAACTTTCTCATTTCTTGATTCTGTAACAGCTCTAGGTCCATCCATATACCTGAAGGGCTTGCCCCTTGACGCTACACCAGCCTTGCTTGAGAACGAGTTCCAGAAATTTGGACTCATTAGGACCAATGGCATTCAAGTGAGAAGCCAGAAGGTTAGAGAGTCCATCTTTATTACTTCTTAACAGTTCTAATAGTTAGTAATGTGCAGAGTATTTATTCTTTGAGTATTGTGTGTTACAGGGATTCTGTTTTGGGTTTGTTGAGTTTGAATCCGCAAGTTCCATGCAAAGCGCTATTGAGGTAAGAACCAACGGTATTACTTCTGAACTTTTCAAGGCCCTGAACATTCTAGGCTAACTAAACTGTTATGGGATTTGCCAACAGGCATCACCTGTCATACTCAATGGGCATAAAGTCGTTGTGGAGGAAAAGCGTTCTACTGCAAGAGGCAAGTTTGCTTAAATTTTTGACAGATGAGCTCTCAGGATCTTAAGACATCTATTTACCATTCGTTGTTGAAACAGGGAACTATAGAGGACGTTCGTCGTTTGGTGTAAACACAGGCTACAGAAACGAAGGGGGAAGGGGTCGTGGGAGCTTTGGAGGTGGAAGAGGGGGATATGGCCGGACTGATTTCAACGGGTATGGTAATAATAACAGGGGAAACAATAGAGGAGGTTACGGAAACCGAGCAAATGGTGACAATGGTGGGTTCCCGAGGGCCAATGGTAACAACGGACGTGTAAGACGCGGTGGCGGAATTGATGCTAATAGAGCTACTAAACCCGTGGATGATGCTCCTCATGTGTCTGTTACTGCGTAAATGTGCTTTTGAAACAAGAAGCCCCATTGGTTTTAGAGAGTTTAGGCGTAGATCTATGGCAAANTCATGATATGTAGGTGAAGGTTATGAAAGAGAATACTGCACCAATGTCTGCTTCGAGAACCCCTACAAAGGTGGAACCAAAGAAACAAGAAGAGCAAGCAATTCATATCCCTCTACCAACACCATTGTCTGAGAAATCAGATTCAGGAGCAAATGTAGTTGTGAATGAGAATGATCAAGATAATGAAAGAGGTAGATGCTTCTTTCTGGCTCATGTTTTTTACTTCTTAATGGTAAGCATGCTCAGCTGCAGAACTTTCTCATTTCTTGATTCTGTAACAGCTCTAGGTCCATCCATATACCTGAAGGGCTTGCCCCTTGACGCTACACCAGCCTTGCTTGAGAACGAGTTCCAGAAATTTGGACTCATTAGGACCAATGGCATTCAAGTGAGAAGCCAGAAGGTTAGAGAGTCCATCTTTATTACTTCTTAACAG
Source organism: Camelina sativa (assembly GCF_000633955.1). Taxonomy (NCBI): domain Eukaryota; kingdom Viridiplantae; phylum Streptophyta; class Magnoliopsida; order Brassicales; family Brassicaceae; genus Camelina; species Camelina sativa. The sequence continues at coordinate 15,337,394 of NC_025703.1, read as the reverse complement.
TTCTAATAGTTAGTAATGTGCAGAGTATTTATTCTTTGAGTATTGTGTGTTACAGGGATTCTGTTTTGGGTTTGTTGAGTTTGAATCCGCAAGTTCCATGCAAAGCGCTATTGAGGTAAGAACCAACGGTATTACTTCTGAACTTTTCAAGGCCCTGAACATTCTAGGCTAACTAAACTGTTATGGGATTTGCCAACAGGCATCACCTGTCATACTCAATGGGCATAAAGTCATTGTGGAGGAAAAGCGTTCTACTGCAAGAGGCAAGTTTGCTTAAATTTTTGACAGATGAGCTCTCAGGATCTTAAGACATCTATTTACCATTCGTTGTTGAAACAGGGAACTATAGAGGACGTTCGTCGTTTGGTGTAAACACAGGCTACAGAAACGAAGGGGGAAGGGGTCGTGGGAGCTTTGGAGGTGGAAGAGGGGGATATAGCCGGACTGATTTCAACGGGTATGGTAATAATAACAGGGGAAACAATAGAGGAGGTTACGGAAACCGAGCAAATGGTGACAATGGTGGGTTCCCGAGGGCCAATGGTAACAACGGACGTGTAAGACGCGGTGGCGGAATTGATGCTAATAGAGCTACTAAACCCGTGGATGATGCTCCTCATGTGTCTGTTACTGCGTAAATGTGCTTTTGAAACAAGAAGCCCCATTGGTTTTAGAGAGTTTAGGCGTAGATCTATGGCAAAAAAAAAAACAGTATTATTCTCTTTTCACTGTGCCCCCATTTTGTTAATTGGAGTCAAAAAATTTGAGAGCAAGAGAGAGTTTCGTCGGTTCTTGCTTGTCTATTTTTTCTTACTGCTAATGAAATCTCTTTCTTCATCTGGCTAATTCTAAGCTTTACACTTTACAGATACAGAAAATGTAGCAAATCTACTGGAGAGACTGATTACAATTCCTAAGAGTTGTTCAATTAGACAGTTATGAAACTCATAATACGATATAATAGAAGCTAAAACAGCATAATGATGAAACATTATAATATATTTAAACTTTGAGCCTTTGATATAGGTTGTGTCATAGAATAACGACAGCTATGAACAAAATACAGTATTCTAAACCCCCAAAAATATATAAAATAAACACACAAAAAGAACTAAGTTAAAACATAAAACGAAGTAACACAACATATGCTTTTAGATTTAGATGGTAAAGATTGTCAAAATTTAGATGGTAAAGAAAATTTTCAGAGGCCGAAATTGCAAGCCTGAACAAATTCGAGGTCATAGTCGACGTGTTTGGTCCAAAGTGGTCGAAACTGGTTCATAGCTATGTCCAGCCACGGCTTCATGTTACCGTTGAAGTGTACCACTGCAGCGTTGCGGATCTCATCCATGCTAATGCTCGGATTGTAACCCAACCCAAGCACATGCCATGATTTGTCCAACGGCTTTGTGGTCGAGTAAAACGTGATCAGTCCCGGTGGTAACGTTCCCAGTTTCCATAGAGCCCTGTTCTCGTTCTGCAGGAATTCAAATAAAAAACACAACACAAGTCAAAAACATCACACAAAGAAAGGCATGGTCAAATGGCGAAAACAAACATCTGAAAAGTTACCAGATTTTGCCAGTAATGATATTCTTCTGTGCACTTCTCTCTTCTCCAAGCATCAAGATCAAAGAAGTTCATTCCATAAGCCCACGCACATGCTTTGGGATTAAACTTCTCTTTGATCAAAGGATGTGAGAAATTCATGTACTGAGCGTACCGATGGAACGACCCAAAACAAGTCTCTACAGCTCCATTCACTTTCCCATCCATATCAATCTCCCACAGCCCCGTTAAATCCTTCTGCACAACCACATCGTCGTCCAAAAACAGAATCCTGTGTAGTTTCGGATACATCTCGGGTAAATAAAACCTCAAGTGATTCAATATAGACAAATACTTGGGATTCCTGAACTTCATATTCGTTGTATCCTTCGTCGCATTCTCCAGCTTATTCTCGAAATAAAACTTCTGAAGATTAGCAGACTCCAACTGCTTCAACACAGGCACATAAGAAGAGTTCAAAAAAGTATAGTCCTCAACAGCTTTCACTTCCACATGAGCTCCTTTATACTCCTTGAGTTTAAACATAACCTGCATAGCCCCAAGATTCATCTTATCAGTCACGACATGAAACACATGCTTCCACGGCTCCTTAGCGTTCTTCACAGCAGAGTTGACAACCACTGAGGCCGCAATCACATTATCCGAAAAGATAGCGTAATGGTAAAGATTCGGATCCTCGAGCTCAGCTGGTCTATCTTTGCCTTCATCAGTATACTTCTCAGGATGAGCAATCCTCTCTTCCATCAGCCTCATGGCAAGACAATGCAACCCTTTCGGTATCGATTTCGCAGCGATCAAACTCGAAAACGCACCTTGCTTCTTAGCATTAGTTAACTGTTCGTTAACCGCGAATATCGTGTCTTTCAGCTTCTGGATCTTCAGCTGGTTATCAAACGACTCTTTAGCTTCAGCGATCACTTGACGAGTCATCTTGATCCGTTCCTTGACTTCTTTCTCAAACTNTGTTAAATCCTTTTGCACGACCACATCGTCGTCCAAAAACAGTATCCTGTGTAGTTTCGGGTACATCTCGGGTAAATAAAACCTCAAGTGATTCAATATAGACAAATACTTGGGATTCCTAAACTTCATATTCGTTGTATCCTTCGTCGCATTCTCCAGCTTATTCTCGAAATAAAACTTCTGAAGATTAGCAGACTCCAACTGCTTCAACACAGGCACATAAGAAGAGTTCAAAAAAGTATAGTCCTCAACAGCTTTCACTTCCACATGAGCTCCTTTATACTCCTTGAGTTTAAACATAACCTGCATAGCCCCAAGATTCATCTTATCAGTCACGACATGAAACACATGCTTCCACGGCTCCTTAGCGTTCTTCACAGC
>NC_025703.1:15292647-15328095 GCF_000633955.1 Camelina sativa | reverse complement strand
ATCACTTGACGAGTCATCTTGATCCGTTCCTTGACTTCTTTCTCAAACTGCCTAAGCACAGATTCTTCAATGGAAGCTCCATCAGAATCATACAAAGCTCGGTACGTCGGCTTGTTGATCAGATCCGTGTAGTTCCTGGAGAGATCAGCGAAGATCCTAACGAGCTTCGAATTCTCGAGTTTAAGCTTCCTCGCGTACGAAGCATAAGCTAGTGCTAATGAACGGTGGTCATCAGCTTGTTTCCGGATCTGAATCAACCGTGGCCTAAGCGGATCCGATTTGATATCCAACATGGATCTTCTCATAGATCCGACTCCATTAGAGTACTCCACACCCTAAAAACTCCACACAAAAAAAAATTAAACACAAATCTTCTCCAGATTACAACAATTCAAACCTCAAATCAAGCTTTTTGAATACGAATTGTTCGGGGAAGATATGATAAGAGAGAGAGAGAGAGAGAGAGAACTTACAGGAAGAAGGAGATCAGGTGAATCGTTAGATTCGGAAGCGAAGAAGAGCGAGAGAGTGAAGAAGAGGAAGAGTGCGATAGTGGCGGCGAAAGCTGTGAGTCTGATTCTGACTCCGTTAATCGCCGGCGATCTGCCGCCGCGTAAGAGTCGGTGGTGATTAGCCATTGGAGGGGGGCGAGAGAGCACTTCACAGTTTCATTCAATTTATCAATTATAGCTAATTAATGGAGTGGTGTCTCTCACTAATCGTGTACGCGGCCAAACCCAAAAAAATGTCGGTAGTAGTAGTAACTAGTAAACCATTATTTTCAACTTTTATTTTAGGTGTAATATACTATTAAAATGGTTTTTGACTTATATAACTTTGTAATAAATTTGCCTAGTAGTGTTATTTATATCAGATCTGAGATTCAATCTGTGTTGTTAAGTACCTAACAAAATGGGAACAAGATTGAATATAATTATACAACTCTTTTGACATTAGATTGCCGAATTCAGACTATGCAACTATAGATTATCATTTATAAAAATGCTACAGGCTGGGATAAAGAACCGAACAGAACCAAAATTTCGATTTGGGTCGGCTTCGATTCTGTCAGCTAAACCGATCGGCAGGATTCTAATTTTTTGGTTCGGCTACCCAAGAATTTTGGTTCGGTTTGGTTCAAAGCAATCAGTTTTTCGGGCATATGTTTTTCTTAATAACCGGATTGTACCAAAACTAGACTAGTTTTCACTTTTCACTAATACAGGAACCGAACCAAACCGAATTTAACTAATACAAAATAACTAGATTTTTATTAATTAAATCGATTAATATCAGTTTTAAAATTAAAAATCTAAATTAACCGATAACCAAACCAAACCAAACCAACCGAATTTATGTAGTCAACAATACATACCTCTAATTTTCTTGGTTAACCGAACCAACAGACCCAAAGAACCGAAGTCCCAAACCCTTCAATGAATGGTAATGAAAATATACAACAATTTTTACACTTTTAAGAAAAATAATACAAAATTATTATAGATTTTAGTTTCATTTGACCTGAATTAACTTGTGCATATAGAACTTGCTCAAAACTATGGAAACTTACAAAATCATAACTTATAAGTCTACATCTAGTTACTTACTTATATATTTTTTTTATAGATCGAAATTATCTATTAATACAAAGTTTATATATTCATCGCCTTTTCAAGCGTTCTTGGAATGTTTGTTAGCATTGTAAAAGCGTCCAATGCCTTTGAAAGCCTTGGATAGTTTGAGAAGGTTAGGTCTCGCAATTCCTAAATGCATCTTCCCTGTTGAGAACTTCAAAGCCTGTAAGCAACAAAGTTGCTGATGATCAATCACATCATCATCATCCTCCTCTACTATTACTTCCTTCTCTATTATACTCTTCGTCTTCATCATCGACTTTGTCTTCTTCTTGAGCTTCTTCTTCTCTTCTTCAGTTTGATGTTTCTTCTCTGTTTGTGTCTCGTAAGTCTCCCACAGCTGATCCATGCCTTGTCCAACGTCAGCATTGTGTCGTTCTTCGAACAGCTTGCAAGCCAATGTTCTCCTCCATTCTTTCTCTTTCCTCATTGATCCAAAGCTTTGGAGAGAAACATTGTCTTCTTCTTCTTCCTTCTTAGTGATCACTTCGTTTCTCTTCCCTTCTCCGAGAAAATTGCTTAGTTTTGGGAAATTATAGCTTTCATCATTACCATCTCCGACAAGGTCAACTTTTTGAGCCTTGGATTCTTCTTTTGTCGGCTCTTCTTCATTATCGAGGACAACGTCACTTTTTGTTTTGACTTTATGTTCTTCTTCTTCTTCCTTTTCACATTTCTTGAATTCTTCTTCTTCTTCTTCTTCCTTTTCAAATTTCTTGGTTTCTTCTTCTTTCTCCAAATCAATCACATCCTCAAGCTTCAACGGTTTGATCTCAACGTGCTCCTCACGGGTCTCATCGGTCAAAGCTTCCGGCACCGTGCTCTCATGGCTACAGAATTTGTCAACAAAGGTCAATTCATCCGAACACATCTCATTCTCGGACGTACGTAATTCCATAGAGCAAGCCTCAACGACCATCTTATATGCTTCCAACTCCTCCACGGACTTAATACCCTCATCGTCATTGATCTCAAACTTGTGTTCCAAGACACTTCCAAGCTTACTACAATAAGAAAACAGGAAGCTTGGTTGTGCTTCTAGTGATTCAGAGTCAGGACAAGTGTCTTGAACATGCAAAGTACTGAGTAAGGCAAGAAGCAAGAGTGTGGTAGTTACAAAAAGTGGTGAAAGAAAAGAGAGAACCTTGAAGATGTAAGGTGAAAAGAAGAGCAAGTAAGAGAAATAGAAAGGGTGTGAGAGGATGAAGGAGCAAAGGAGATGAAAGTCAGAGAGGAGAAGAGAAGAGAAACCAATCTTCTTCCTATTTGGAGTCTCTTCTTGAGATGACAAGGCAAATTCAGACATGTTTGCAGCGAACCTTGGTGATCGGATGATATCAATGGCGACAAAGAAGGTTAAGAAGAACTAGCCAAGTTTTTTTTTTCTTTCTTTTGCTTTGCTCTGTTAAGAAGTGGCGTGACTATAAGAAAGAGATATGAGAGAGTGAGAAACGACAAGAAGAAAAAAGAGAAAGCAACTTTTGAAAGTTACCTTTCCTTTCACCTGTTTGGCCATTTCAATAACCACCACCATTGCCTTTTTCATTTGCTCGGTCTAAATGTTTCTTACCTTGACCCAAAAAAAAAAAGAACCCATCATCAACCGATTTATCAAGAACAATTACAATAAGTTCCAGTGTTCTGAATTGTGATCAATTCCTAAGTAACATAGATTATCAAAGTTATGATCATAGTTATCTTCAGTTCCATTGATAATGTCAAATGCAAGAGCCTAATTAACCAAACCGTCCTTATCCAATGTTATGAGTGTACTAGCTAACAACACATTCAATTAACTTTATCCTTAAATTAAAAGACCATCAATCACGGAGATAGTTAGTTCATACTAATAACTCAAACCAAAGAGAGTAGTACTCTTAGTGGTTGCATATGGGAAAAACATAATGGGTACTCAAGTGTAGTTCATTATTAGTTCTTTTGTCTCTTCACTTTTTCTTTTCTACTTCTTCTAAATGGACCCATAATGGTTTCTTCTTTTTCAGTCTCTTTGGTCCTTAAAAACTTACTTTCTACTAGCCGAGAGGTATCTTGAGAAGACTTGGTTCCAACTTTTCTCTTTTTATATCTCGTTCTCTCTCCAATTATCCACTGTGATCACAAATTTAGTAAAAGCAAAATGGTTAGAGAGAGAGAGAGTGAAACTGAAGCAATATTGGAATATCAAAAAAGAAAAAAAAAATATCAATATCTCATGGTCCGATCAATAGTACTACATAGTGAAAAGATTCTTGTTTTTTAGTTCGCAACATCTACCAAATACGGGGAAAAGGGCCAAAATCAACCCAGACAATTTGAACAAAAAATTGCTATTCCCAGGATTCGAACCTGCATTCACCTAGCCCATCATTTTTACCCCGTAACCACTCGGATAAATTGATTTCTATGGGATTGATTAACAACAATGTAATAGATTCTCTTCCGTCAATCTTCTTCTAATCATCTTCTCTCCTTCGCTTCACAATGGCAAAAACGAACATATCCAAGGCTTTCCAGCACATAATATGCAACGGTGAACTAAGCCTTTGAGATTGAACAAATACATTCTTATCTAGAAGGAGAAGATGGTGATGGACGAGGAGAAATGCAGATCTGGGTTTTACTAAGATTCATGGAACTCATGAAAAAATACAAAAACAAAAAGACGATTTGTTTGCATTAGAAAAAGAAGATTTACGGAAGACAATATATTACATCGTTGTTAATAAATCCCAAAGAAATCGATTTGTCTGAGTGGTTATTGGTAAGATAGATGCTTTAAGTTAACGTGGGTTTGAATCTTGGTAGTAGCATTTTTTTATTTCATTTAAACTATCAAAACGACGTCGTTTTGATGCCTTGATGTCATGCGGTCGCTTTGTTGGCATCTGACTCAGCACCGTTAAATGATCAAGTAACACCGCTTACGGACATGTTGAAATCGGCTAATTTTATAAAGTTTATGTATAAAATTTGAAATTTTAGTTTGTTCAAATTGATAATTGTATCGTACCATAGTTTGGGTATGAAAAAGCGTTTCACAAATAGTCTGGGTTGATTTTGACCGTTTTTCCACCAACATATGTAATATAGCCTGTATTACGTAAATATTGTATTTTAAGCATGCATTACTAGTCATAATTTTGATCTCCAAGATTAGAGAATCCTCGATATAAGATAGAAAACATATACTGTACATACGTGATATATGTCAGATCATTATCACACTAATACCGAATATAAGCAAACTCAAAAGTTAGCCATTGTCAGTTTGACTAGGCTTTCCAATAAACAGAACAATAATTATGTAACACAAAACTACACCGTTCTCAGTTCGTGTAGCAACATAAAAGATCGTAGACTCGTAGTATTCTAGTAATTCTTTCTTCCGGTGCTCAAACTTGTGGATTATAAAAGAAGAGATGTAAGAGTAAGACTAAGAGCCTAGAGATAGTTTATTGTGGATCTTGTAAAACTAAGAGCCTAGAGATAGACGTGCGTCTTCTTTACCTCTTGGTTTTCATGTTTTTGTTGTGGCTCCAAATGTTATTGAGCCTGTGTTGCCAGACGAAGTTCATGTATCATGACGTTAAAGGCCAACGACAAACTCGAGTGTAATCTGTTTCTATTTTTTTTTCTTAATAAATTCTAGGGGCTAATTTAAGAGCCTAGAGATAGTTTAAGTCCTCAAATGTCGCATTATTTGTAACAAGACACGACTTTTGAAATATAGTGTACATGACTCTTACACATGAGCAATCAAAAAGATGAAGACGAGTTTTCATGTATAGATAGAAAAACCCTGGCGGAAAAACATAGAGTCGTCGATTTTGATTTCCATAGCTTGCAAACACAATTTGAAGTGTTGATAAAAAACCACACCAAAAAAAAAAAAAAAAAAAAANATATACTCAATTAAGAGAACCCATGAATAGTCGAATCTTTATTTCTTACTTCTATGTACCAACTTGTCTTAACAACATCCTTCATGAGGATCATACTGTATCAAACCTCTATGAAGTCACAAATTAATCAATGAAAGAAAGCTGTTAAAAAAATAATAATAATAAATATCTATATATAATAGCAAACCTATTTTTTTGTGTCATCTTTAATCCAATGGTTGAGATTAGTTTTATTATTCTATCTAACGGTTGAAACTTATTAATGATTCCAACAGTTGCAAGTTTTTGTTCCTTCAAATAATCGTGTCTCTTCGTCGTACCTCATATTTCAAAAATCACACATTTTAACTTTTCCATCTCTTAGTTGTACCTCCATCTTTTAAGAATCACATCTATTAATTTTTGCACCTCTTTGTTTCACACTTCTATATTTTACACCTCTTTTTTATTATATATAAACTTTTATAGATTACCAAAACAAGTTTCGAATTTATTGTTATCAGAGTATTTTTAAAAATAAAAAATAAATTCAAAGAATTGTTTATTGGAGTGTTTTTAAATTAACATGCATCAATTTCTATATCAAGGTATTTTTATGAATTTGTTAGTGTCCATTCCGAAAAATTGGTTTTATTCTCTCCTCCCTTTTGTTCTCATATATAGATTATAGATTAACAAAAGTTTTGTTCTTATTAAGTGATCTGTTTGTCTTATGTTGTCCGTTAGATAATTTACTCAAGATAACACTTAATTTTAATTTCTTAAGTTAAAGTAGTAGACTAACAAAAGGACGTGAGATCAATATATGACCTGTTCTTTTTCTTGTCACGGGATTGAGGCGAGCGACCAAAAAAATCATCGTCACGTCATTCACCATCGTGGGAATTTACATAAGAGTTACGACCATCTGATGTACAATCAAAGGTTTTGATTTACTTATACCAGATACTACTCAATTTAAATTCGACGTGATAATGAGTGAACTTATTGTAATATACATTATAGTATTTACCAATGTTTTCCCAATAAATAAATCAAACAGAAATAAACCATCTAACCAAATCGGGTAGCTTAATTATGTTTAAAATATGTATGCAAATAGACTAATCCAAATCGGGAACTTATTTCCTCTCATTAAAAACAAAAATAATACATCGTGATAACAAGATAAAAATTATCCGTTGCCAAAAAGACACAAGATAAAATTAGTGAAGTGACGTAATAGGTGATTAGTATAGTACTACACAACGGTCAGTTATGAAACCATACGACCAAAAGGTACAACTCTCTATTTAAAAAGGTACATCGTTTCAATCATGACTATTAGATATTATATATATACATTAACATTCTAAAGTTACTAGAACAAAACTCACTATTCCATTAGTCTTTTCTACAGCAACTTCAACCTAGCTACACAAATTCCTCCGTATAAATATTTATCAAATCTGCAAATGAAACGTGGACAGCAACGCATTTTAGGAAGAGTAATACGAAAATGGGAATTCAGAAATCCAAAAAATGGAAATAAAATTATTAGTTTGAATTTTCTTCTTCTGGATGAGAAGTTAACTTATAACATTCATACAAGTTACTTTTAAAAATGTTTAACATATGATTATTACGTGCGTCTAAACTAAGTTTTTTTTATAGGATACAACTATTATGGGTTCAATTTATAAACGATATATTGATCATTACTTACAAAATTTAATCGAAGGAACCATATATTTTCTCAATGATTTGGAAGTATGGCGAGCCGTAGATTATTACAAAATTTCCGACCATGTTTTTACTATAGGGTTGATCGACCATTCAAATATATCCCAGATAGAAGATGATACTTTCTCTATTTCTTCGGAAAAATTCAGTTTTCGTAATTATGATGAACTCATGGATATATCCGATAAAGATATTCGTTTTGAAGGTATGAACTTTCTTAATAAGTTACGTTAGTGCTTCAGTGGCATATGAAATTTTCTAACACAAAGTTCTTAATAATAATATAGAAAATAGTAAAAATAGCAGTACGTCATGTCGAGTCCTTTATAAATACATGTGTCATGATGGCATACATATGTTTAATTTTTGTATGGTTGTGTGAAAATAAAAATGAACTTAATAAGACACCCCATGTCGATCTTTTTAATAGATTGAGGCATTGAGCATTATCATACTTGAATTTACAAACCTATTCTAAATGTCTATAATATTAAATAATATATTTTGTCTATCTTTTTACAGATATTATCGGAGTTATAACCGATAAAAAATGATGAACGAATATTCAAGCAATGGAAATGAGAGAATAACTTTAGATATTCAACTGGAAGGGTTTGTTATATACATCCCCATACTACTCTATTATTGTTTAATAATAGTTGTCATTAGGAATAGAAGCTACCGTTTCATATTAATTTCCATTACATTATTTGTAAATTTAATAAAAATAATATGTAACTGAGGAAGCAAAGTTCGAGTTATCTCATCTAACGGTTTAGAATTATTAATGATTCTAACAGTTGCAAATTTTTTTCTTCCAATAATCGTGTTTTTTCGACATACTCTCATTTTTCAAAAATCGTACTTATTAATTTTTATATATTTTTATTTCACACCTCTATATTTTACAACTCTGTATTTTATATCTCTTAGTTTATTATATATAGATTTTTATGGACTATTAAAACAAGTTTAAATTTTATTGTTGTCTAAGTATTATTTTAATTTTAAACTTACAAAGAGGACTTTGAACATAGAGGTGTGAAACAAAAATGTGTAAAAATTAATAGGTGCAATTTTTGAAAGATGAGGTATTATTGTTTTCTGAGTATTATTGTTTTCTGGGAATGTTCCAATTTATGGATTTTGAAAAGAGTTTTTTTTTTCTTTGAGTATTGTTTCACACCTCCAAGTTTAAAAAATTATAAGTATTGTTTTCTTTTAATTTATTAATCAACATGATTCACTCATCTTCGTTAAAATTTAGATTGTTTTATATATTGATTCCTTCATCTAACTTTTGTTTGGTATCGTTTTCCATTTATACCTGCATCAATCATCTCTTCCAAATATTAATATAGGTAATTGATTGTGATTTCTAATTTTTCATAGATTTATATGTTTATATATTATAGCAAACTCACTTTTAGGGGTCAATTTAAATATAGCAGATGAGATTTTTTTATTATCTCATCTAATTGTTTAGATTTGTTAATGATCTTAAAAGTTGTCATATTTTGATCCAACAATTGTGTTTCTTCGTCGTACTCCCAGCTTTCAATGTTCACATTTGTTAGATTTCGCACATTTTTGTTTTACACATCTTTGTTTATATATATATATATATATATGTTTATGGACCTTGAAAATAGCTTTTGTTCTTTGAGTATTGTTTAACACCTTCAAATTTAAAAATTCTGAGTATTATTTTCTTTCAATTTATTAATCAACATTGATTCACTCATCTTTGTTAAAAAATTTAGATTGTTTTATTTATAGATTCATTCATCTAACTTTTGTTTGGTGTCGTTTTTCATCTAACCCGTATTGATCATCTCTTCCAAGTATTAATTTAGGTAATTAATTGTGATTTCTAATTTTTTGTAGATTTATCTTTTTAGTCAGTTTAGTTGGTTGTAGCTATAAGCTCTTTCTCCCTGATTCTCTTATTATTTTTTATAAATTTCGATAGAATAATTATTTAAATTTTGTTTTATATGAATATTTTTCAAAATTGATTATCTAAGTATCATTCAGTAAACCTAAATTTATATATCTTTAATATTATTTTCTTCTTTGTCACTGAATTGATTTTTCATTTTTATATATCCAACAAATATTTTATTTAAATAATTTAGTTGATTAATTTTAGTAATTATTTATGATTTTTATACTATACAGTTAACGAATTACCATAAAGTTTTCACTTTAAATGTGAAATTAACAATGTTAGTCATTTTAAGTTTTCAATTTTCCGTGCGGTAACCCATGGGCCAACATCCTAGTACTCAATAAAAACACGAAGGGGCAAATGTCTATTTAGAAACATCTGGGGAATAAAATGAAATTTATAGCATCTTGCAGGATCATTTCTTAATTACATAAGAGTTATGACCGGGTTCGGGTTTAGGGTTAAATCTCGGGTTTTAGATCAACCCGAATCATAAGACACCGTAACATCGAGAAATTGGAGTCGTCTCCTAAGTTCCGTGGCGTCAAAAAAATGGCGTCGGGTGATCGGAAATCCCCAGAAGAACGAACGACTAAGCCGTTGTCTCCTCCGACTCCGATCGTGCAGCAAAATGGAACTCCGACGAGGCGTGTGCTGATCACTTCCCTTTTAGCAGGTTTTCGCATTAAACAATCACTTGCTTCTTCGTCTCTCTCTGGGTTTATTGTTACATTTTTGTTCGAACGACTAGGGATTATGAGTGTACACACCTTTTAGAAGACGCATTTGTGATTTTGGTTGCACAAATTTGATGTTTCCATAAGTATTACTTTGAAGTTCGTTTTACAAGCTTGTTGTGAATGGAGGAATCCATCAAATTCCATTGCTTATGAGTTAGGAAGATGACAACCTTTGGCTGCGTTTGATTAGTTATTGGAAGATCATAGCATATGTCATAACTGTTACTTAGATTTTGCACAAACGTTGTGTGGGTGTAGAGAAGATTCACTAGTTTGATGACCAGAGCCTTTGGGGTTTTTTGGGTTGATTATTCTATAGCTTAGTTATTGTGTTGTCTGAGAAGATGTTCATGTGCAGGTGTTATTGGAGGAGGAGCTGGTTTAGTGTCTAAACACCGGAAAGCTCATCCAAATATTCCTACTGTTTACGCTACTAATTGTGCTATTGTCGCCGGTTGCTATTGCGGTACCTTATTTTCTTCTTTTCCATTTGTGTGTTTCTGAAGATTGAAACTGTGTGTTTCCAACTTTTTCTAAGAAGTGGAGTGTAATGTCATGTTACATTAACATTTGTTTCCTTGTTGGTTTTGGTAGGAGCTCGTGAGTTTGTGAGAATAACTCGAAGATCAGAGCACGATGATTTAATGAACTCAGCTATTGGAGGACTTTTCAGTGGTGCTTTGCTTGGAAGACTTCAAGGTTTGTGATCATGAATATGTTTAGGCAGTATTTATTTAACTGTGTCTTCCTCATTCTTTGTCCAATCTTTATGAATTTCCATAGTCCCTGAAGATTTGGTTGTGTTAATAATACTCTCAACTAGTCTGACCATGAGAGTGCCATTTGCTGTTACAATAAGAGATCATAACATAATAACTCTGCTGTCTGAGTCAGTTAGAATGAATCTTTCATGAATACCTCTTTACTCTTTAGGTTGTTAAGCCTGAAATTGACATGGTTTTATGATTATGCCCGTCTCCTCGCTAGATTGTTAGACTCCTGTAACCCTTAATTTTATTTACAGGAGGTCCTCAGGGTGCGATTCGCTACTCTCTAGTTTTTGCAGCTGTGGGCACAGCATTTGATTACGCTTCACTTATAGCAAAACCAATGTTAGAGAGCTACCGTAACATGGAGTCATTCAAGTTACCTGAATGGTCTCCTATTAGAATCCTCGACGAAGAAGCCTTAGCAAAGAAGAAAGCTCAGGAAGAGAAGATATTCCCTGAAAGAGTTCTCGGCAAATTGAACAAGGAATAGTCTTGAGTCTTCACCAACTTAGATTATTTCTTTCTTCTGAGGTTTGCATTCTTGTTTCTGGGTTTTGCTGTTTCGTGAGAGTAATTCTAGACCTTTTAGATAAGACTTGAGGAGGATTTTGTTTCTTTTTTTTTTTTGAGTTGCCTCAGGGGAAAAAGAACTTTCTTTAGACACAAGAAAACGTCGTTAGTTGTATTCTGACCTACTACCGACTACCGTAAGCGTATTGATATACTTATGGCAAATAAATGTAAATGTGGCAAAGTATTGGAAGGCTTAAGCTTCATATTGTTGAATAATTTGGGTGTTTTCTGTATTTATAAGTATGTTACAACACTATTTTTGTCTTTATAAACATAATGGCTACTTTACTTTTTGGGAGCATGTTTGTGAAGATTTGAGACTTTTCTTTGATTAACACAGGTGATCCAGATTAAGTCCAACTAATTGGATGGATAAACCAACCCATCGCTAGGTTGTCAGCCTTCACGCTCGCTACCACATGTCCAAGTTTTTCTGTTCTAGAAATTATTACACTTGCAATTTATGGGTTTTTTTTTGTTAACGTTCTAGACTACACAGATCGATCGATATATCTACTTTTTAAATCCGTTGGTGAATCTTCCGACTCCGACATAGTAGGTGTATAGTGGGTTAGAAGTAGATATACTAAAACGTGAGTTGTTATGAATTATGCACTATTAGTGGATGCGTATGAGAATGAGCAAACCTAAAAAAAAAAAATCTCAACAACACATGTGGACAAGAAAAAGTCTTCACCCTCGTTTGCAAAAACAAAGTCACATGATTAAACCGAGAAGACACGTGCTTGCTTTGAGCTATATTACAAAAACAGAGCACCACAACAAACAACAACACTAGCCGGACTTTTTAATTTAACACATTTCATCTTTGACAATTGTCCCCAACAATGGCAAGCAATGGCAAAACCGTGATTTCAGACACCACCAAGTGGCAAATTTAAAAAGTCGTACTTTCTTCACCTTTCGCCTCGGACCCATCGGAGGAGATTTACATTCACAGTGTTTTGAAATCCAAAAAAACAGAACCTTCTCGTTTCTCTTTTGCTTCTTCAATTTTTTTTCCAAAAAAAAAAAATGTTGAAGCTTTCGTGTAATGTGACTGATTCTTCAAAGTTACAGAGAAGCTTACTCTTCTTCTCGCATTCTCATCGATCTGATCCGGTGAATTGCATCCGTCGTAGAATCGTCGCATCTTCCGTCTCTTGTTCTCAGACGAAGAAGACGGGTTTGGTGGATCCTTTGCGAGCGGTTGTATCTGCTGATCAAGGAAGTGTGATTCGAGCTGAACAAGGTTTGGGTACTCTCGCGGATCAGCTCCGATTAGGTAGTTTGACTGAAGATGGTTTGTCTTATAAAGAGAAGTTTGTTGTCAGATCTTACGAAGTCGGTAGTAACAAAACCGCCACCATTGAAACCATCGCTAATCTCTTACAGGTCAGATTTTGTCTCTAAAATCTATGATTGGTTTTGTTCTTCTTCTTGTCTTCTTGATATGTCACAAAAGTATGAATCTTTTTTTATTTTTGTGTGTATATAGGAGGTGGGATGTAATCATGCACAAGGTGTTGGGTTTTCGACTGATGGGTTTGCAACAACACCTACGATGAGGAAATTGCATCTCATTTGGGTTACTGCTAGGATGCACATTGAGATCTACAATTACCCTGCTTGGTTTGTTTATTTTCATTTCTTATATGTCTGCATGTTGACTTTTTAGTGAGCCAGAAGTTTGAATCTTTGGTTTGGTTTTACTACAGGGGTGATGTGGTTGAGATAGAGACATGGTGTCAGAGTGAAGGAAGGATTGGGACAAGGCGTGATTGGATTCTTAAGGATTGTGCCACTGGTGAAGTCACTGGCCGTGCTACAAGGTATGAGTAAATAATATAGCAAAGTTTGGTTAGGGACCTTATGTTTTAATATTTGTGCCATGGACCTATAGTGGAGTTCTATGTTTTTTATGTTAAGAGAAAGGTTTCTGTAACTTGGATTTATGGGCCTGTTATAATTTTGTTGTGTGATGTATGTGTTTTGGTCTCTCAGCAAGTGGGTGATGATGAACCAAGACACAAGACGGCTTCAGAAAGTTTCTGATGATGTCCGGGACGAGTACTTGGTCTTCTGTCCTCAAGAACCCAGGTAAAAGGACAGTTTAGTACCAGGGCAAAGCTTGCTGGTCGATTAAATTGTTATTCCCATGAATGAATGAATGCTAAGTTTGTTTTCTTTCTATGTAACTAATAGATTAGCATTTCCAGAAGAGAATAACAGAAGCTTGAAGAAAATCCCAAAACTCGAAGATCCGGCTCAGTATTCAATGATTGGGCTCAAGGTACAAACAACAGTATTTTAGGACCCTTTCTCCAACTTTAGGCTTCAGAATTCCTCAACGCTTTGTGATCATTTTTTTGCAGCCTAGACGAGCTGATCTTGACATGAACCAGCATGTCAATAATGTCACCTACATTGGATGGGTTCTCGAGGTAAGTCAGGTTGTATGAGAAAAAGCTCAATGTGCTTAAATGATAACTTTAGTAATCATATGATCTTGTTTCCTGGTAATGGCAGAGCGTACCACAAGAAATTGTAGACACGCACGAACTTCAGGTCATTACTCTGGATTACAGAAGAGAATGTCAACAAGACGATGTGGTTGATTCACTCACCACCTCGGAAATTGGTGGAACCAATGGCTCTGCCACGTCTGGCACACAGGGCCACAACGATAGCCAGTTCTTGCATCTCCTGAGGTTGTCTGGAGATGGTCAGGAGATCAACCGCGGGACAACCCTGTGGAGAAAGAAGCCATCAAGATAAGAAATAGACAATCTCTTAAAGCCATTTTGTTCTCAAGTTTCCATCATCTCACTGAAGATTTCGCTTCACGAGTCTGAGCAGGTCTCATTTTTTTTCTTCTCTTTCAAATTTGGGTTAGGCTAGAAAGAACTGGATTGTTGAAGTAATCTTTGTTGAACTTAATTATGTTTGTTCATGTTCTTTGTACAAATTTTGGGGATTTAGCCAAACCCATATCATCTTTGGTCTTGTCTTGTGCCTGCGTGTATTTTTAATTTATCCTTTTAAAACACAAAAAAGATTGTTCATCAGATGTTTTATATAAACACAGTTTCTTTGACATCAAAGACCTCAAGAGGTAAGAGTTGTTTGAAACATTATACGAGTCAAGGAACTTTCACATAAAACTCTGTGGTTATTTAAACAAGTTACATGATTTGATAACAGATTTTGCCTATTACAGAGGCTCGTAAAAATGTAAACGGTGTGAGATAAAAATTGGAAACTACAAAAGAAAACACACTGAATCGAAGAACAACAATAAGATAATCATGAGTCCTACTCCTATGTCAGAGCATCTCAGTTAATCTAATCATGAAAGAGTTAACTGCAGAAGAATCCAAGACAATCCATGAAGACTCAAATAGCTCGTGAAAGTAATCAGCTCTACTCTCTTGAGCTGCCTTTCTGAAAGCATTGCCAAAAGCATTCCCTCTGACTGCCCCGAGCCTCGGCTTCCCACAAACTCCAACCACAAGTATCTTTCCAGGTTGTTGAGATGCGCAGGCACATAGCATTGGTTTCATCCTAGCTCCTTTCTCTCTCAAAGCATCCATTAGAAAGTAACAGAACTTTGTCAAGGCTTGAGGATATCCCAAATACTTAGCATCCATGGAATCTTCAACTTTCACCCATCTGAATTTCCTACCACTTCGGATGCATCCACTCTTCATGATTGCTGCACTTCCTTGTCTAAGAATTGCTCGTTGAACCTTGATTGCTTGTTGCATACCAGATCGAAGTTTATCCAAATTGTTCAAAGACAGAGCATCATAAGCTTCGCCAAACTGTTTTGAAGCAGAGGAGCCACCTGAACCAAGAAATGATTCAAGAAGTGCTGTGATACCATAGACAACATCTGCAGCAGATACCCTTGAGCTATAACCATGAAGCCGCAAGAAACTCCGGTAGTAGAAATCATTAAGCCCATATTCAGGCAAAAACCGATCAAACTCTTGCTTCATTTTTTTTTTCACCTCGAGGCTCATGTATGGAAACTTTTGCTGGCACTCGATAAGTGCAAACCCCATACGCGCTAGAAGAAGTTTAAGTTTCTTGATGCCGTTATCGCTCCACGTCTTCAACTTGGTCGCAATGTATGAGGAACAAAGCATGGAGTCAAACAACGTCCACTCCCTGAGAAGCATAAGCCTAGGCTCTTCTTCATAAGAGATTCTTGAGCAGTCTGGTGCTCGAATCTTGGTTCCATCTTTCAAAGTAACAGAAGTGATCTTATCAATGTTTCCCGAGCTATTGATGTGTTGTTCAAGCTCCATAACCGCAGCTTGGTATCTTTCATCAGTCAACCTCTCGTGAACAAACTGATCAGTCAAAGAGACACAAGCCAGCCAGAGCAACTCATTAGTGTTCTTCCTCAGCATGTGGGACAGCTCAAACAACAAGCACCCAGATGGCTTCCCATGAAAAGTCCCCATCTTGTAATAATCCCTCTTTAGCTTCTTAAAAACCTTGACACCATCTTCCATTTTCCTCCTCTTACTTGGCCTATCACCATCTCCATCATCACCATCATCACTACCCTCTTCTTCCTCCTCCTCCTCCTCCTCATCCTCATCCTCATGAGATTCACCAGCTTCTTCAGCCCTTTCCATATGCAACTGAAAGCTCTCATTCGCAAGCTTCAACACATCGAAATCATAAGCCAAATCAGCTTGCCTCTCATCATCATCAGTATGAAGAACAACAACTTGCTGATTCTGATCACTCAGGTTATGCAAATGAATAGGCCTATGACTATCCACAACAAAGACACGAGCCGCGGGACCTAACTTCAAGACAACCTTCAAATCACGGTGACAACCCCAATTAATCAAAAGTATAGTAACAGGAGGACTCTCAGAGGAAGTAGAACACAACCCAGCAGGACCAGCGTACTTGTGAATCTCCAGAAATGAGGATACAGGGAAACAAGAATACTGAATCGAATCTGATTCCAGTATATGAGTTATAACCTTAAGCGCACAGAGTGAGTCAACATCAGATGTAGAAGGAAATATCAAAAGCGGATTCTGTGAAGACAATGAAGTAGCTGACTCACGAAGCTTCGCATAGAACGATTCTACTTTCTGAATCCTCACCATATCCGTGAAATTGGATTACCCACCCAAAACCCAGTTAATCAAGAACCCTAAAAATTGGGGGAAGATCCTAATTATGCCCAGATTTGAGACCAAAGAGAAATCCAAAGTCAAAGTACCTTAGATTTTGACTTCTGGGTAGCTTTCAAGTCACCAGCTTTAGGATTCGTTTGCTCTCTTCTTCAGATTTTTTTACGACGATGATGATTACAGAGAAGCAAATGGAACAAAAGAGGAAGAGAGAGAGAAGAAGAGAGCGAAGGAGAGAGAGAGAGAGTCTGAGGAAGTAGTATAGAGATCTGAAAGGGTGTATTTGATTTGGCGTGTGGTAATGAAAATTTTGAAACTTTTTTCCATTTTCGAGTTCGCCGGCGAAATGTTGAAATTTTTCGAAATTTTTTTGATTGACCGCCAGATTTTTTTTGGCATTGGCGCTGAACCTAAAAATGAGGGAAGAAAAAAGAGAGGAAAGAATCCTATGTAGCGCAGCCCAGGAGATGATGTGAATCTGGACTGTGCCTTTTTGTTCAACTTGCTTTAATAAATCGACGGTCACTGATTAGTTTGACTGACACTACGACTAGTAATGGGCTTTTTTGTACGTGTTCAAACCTCGAGTTTGGGCCAATACAAACACATTTCTTCGGTTTGCGACTGTATTAGCAATTTTAGTTGTTCCTAGACCAGGGGATATGTATAAGTTTTGTTTTATACTTTTCATTTTCATGTCATTATTATGATATGTAAAAGATTGTATAGTGTTGGAGTTGGGTTTCGCTGGTCTTAGGCCAATAGCCGGCCCGTCAAAGTAATGGGTTTAATGGGCCTTAAGGCCGGGTTATCGACGAGTCCAGAACCTTTTCGAGAGATAAAGAAGGAGCGGCAAAGCCAAGCAGTCGAGAGAATCACGGGAGATCGGGGCTGGACGAGGAGAGATCAATGGAGTAAAACTCGGGATTCGGGCACAACATTGAGCAATTTAAATACTGTGAAAGACGTGTAAAAGATACAGAGCTAGACTCGAGAAGAAGAAATACTTGTAACCTCGCAAGAACATATTACAAATAACATCAATATCAATCCAGTTCGTCGTTTTTTCTTAGTTCATACCGATTTCTACCGAAAGCCTGCCCATATCTTAATTAATCATTTTATACTTTAAATTGTTGTTTTTCATATCAACATATGCATTATGTTTGGCTCCTATTATCCTGCAAAAGAAGATGAAGTGTGTTTTCAAGCTTCAAGAAAATTAATTATAGTGGTTTTCTTTTTTACAATAAAATTAATCATAGTTTTGTTTAGAGAAATTGTAAAAAAAAACAAAATTAGCACACAATAGTTATAAACTAAGTTTTTTTTATCGATTCAACAAATCCCAATGTAGCAAGCGGCATTTTCAGAACATAATTTTTTTTGGTAAGTACTAACAAAAGAAAATTAAAGATCCTACTTGTCACCTAAACCGATCAACTTCATCAGAAGCTTTACAAAATAACTAGCTTCGTTCTTAGATTTTTGCTCAAAGGGCTCCTTTGATAGATCTTTGGCTGGAAGCTTCATCTTCTTCCACCTGCTTGCCACCCACGAACTAGCTCCATCATGAATCTCCTTTTTGCTAAGATTTTTGGTCTTCTTGTGCTCTTTTTGAGCTTCATCTTTGTACCTTGTCTTTTCTCTTTTTTTTTCTTGAAGCTTGGAGAGGCTTAACGTGATTCATGAATAAGTACATATCATTTGTTTTGAAACATTATTTTTTGCATAATGTGTACCATCCTTTTTAACGATGTTTATTATGGATCGTCAATATTGGTGGACTAACTTCGGTAATAAAACTGTCCAAATGGTCATTTTTCATAAATATGGTACATTTCCCACAAGGAATAAATGTAGCCGTAGCAGCTTGCAAGAAGCTGAAGAAGATTCTTTATTTGAATCTCAACAATTGGCGTGTTGATTTTACTAGAAATTCAATAGCAAATTTTAATTATCAAAATACGTACAATAGGTGTTATGTGCCTCACATATGTACAAGTTGATTCAAAATGAAGAAATTAGTAAAAACAATGTAAAACTAATATATTTTTTTTTTGGAAACAGAGTTAACAGATCATATAGATCCTGAAATTTTGAAAAATATTTACAAAACTGAAAAAAAACTATAAATAAGAAATAAAAAGATAAGATGATCTAAATATGGCCTAAGACTTTCTTTAGAAAGATTTATGGTCTTTCCAAATATGAAACTGAATTTTTAGGAATCTTTGAAGCAGAATATAGAAAAATCTTGGGAGGAATCTTCCAAGTAAGATGAAGAATGTTTTTTTTCCTATGAATTACAAGGAAAAAAAAGTTCCAGAATGGATCAAACAAAAATCCATAAATAAATATCAAGACACTTTCATAAGCTTATGGATCAAAAAATTTCATAAATGAATATCAAACACTTTCGTAAACCTGTTTATAGCCTGTTTGTAATGGTTGCTGAATGTGATTACTGTTAGACTAGTCACCCACTTTTCAAGTGTATCCACTGTTTTCACAAAAAAAAACATATCAAATTAATTCTTTTTTGAATTCCATAAAAAAAATAGTGAAAAATAAAAATACAAGAATATTACATGGGTCCTCCACCACAAACTTCATGGAAGCACCTACAATTTTTTTATGAATAAATATTCAAGATCTTGATGGAGAAGTTGTTCATGAAGGGTGAACAAAAAAAACTTTTTATTGCCGGTAATGCACAAAAATGCAACGAAAATGTTAAACAAAAACACAACGAAAATGTTAAACATAAATATTAAATGCATTAAAGAGGCCGAAAATGTTATTTTTAAAAATAATTATCTATGATGGATAGATCGACTTATTAGAATATAGAGGCATATGCAAAAACGTTTGAAAGATGTGACATGCTTTACTAGAAAGAGATAAAAATGAACTACAACCACCATGATAATTAATATCAATAATGTATAATGTATCTTTCTAATTTTATTAATTTTTAATGTATTGTAAATATATTAAAAATCAAATAAATTTTAAAGTCATCAAATATGTATTTTCGTTGCTTTTTCATATGGTCTCCTTTATTCAGATTGTCTCAAGTTTCCTCAAAATCACATATAGTAAATTATTTTTTGAATCGCTTTCTAGGTGAAAATCTTAATATTATTAAAAGAGAAGTCTATTTTGAACATTTTTCAAAATTAATCATTTGCTTACTTCAATTGCCATTGAAATTATGTAAATTAGTTTAGAGATATATATAGTAAATTTTTCATTTAATTAGTTTAGAGATATATATAGTAAATTTTTCTCTCATATTTGGTTGATCATATTTTGAAAACATCTCTTCTACCCTATAATGAATGTTAAAAAATGATTTGATTTGATTGTGGATTTTTGCTAAGTGTCTACTTTTTTTTTAATTATTTTAAAATCATTTAGTATCACTATATATTTATTCGATCTACATAAAGAACTCAAAAGAATTTTATAACACAGTAATCCCAAAACAAAGAGTTTATTTCATGGTTAAAGAATATATATATGGTTTTGTTTGGTCCTTGATAATTCTTTTTGATAGTTTGTAATGTAAATATTGTTATCATCCAAATTGTCATTTTTTAGGAATATGATATATTTTCCACATGGAATAAAGGTAACTGACTGGGAGAATTTAAAAATCTCTTATTTGAATCCAGAAAATTGGCGTCTTGACTTTAAAGAGAATTCAAATAGAAGATACACAAGTTGATTCAAATTAAACATTTAGTGAAAAAAATGAGTAGTAGTTTTACGCACCTAAAGGAGGAAATGTTTATAAATTTACAAAAAGAAGTGTTACTTATGATGGATAGATCAATTTCATGAAATAGAAAACTGAAAAAAATTGTTTGAAAAATGTGTCATGATTAATAAGAAAGAGATGAAAATGAACTATAATTGCCATGATAATCAATGTAATTGTAATGTATCTTCTAATAATACTGTTGTGTTATATTGGAAATTTTTATGTCTAGGGGAGAAAACATAAAATAAAACTTATGATATATATTTTTAACTATTATAAAAATTGTGAAGTATTGTGCATGAAAGACGATTTACATGAATCCAGTTTTGTATGGTTGCAAATTATAACAAATAATGAGATGATACTAAACGGGACATAAAATATAATATCATTTTTAAAGTCAAAATTAAAATATTATTAAATAAGATATTGAAAAATAATTTGAAAACCAAAATACAAATAAATGGTAGGGAGATGACAAGATAAGCTGTGTGTGAAATTTATAAGGTTTTACATGGTAATTTTGTATGTTTTTCTAAGATTACATATTTCCGGTAGGTCTCAAATCTTAGCCTCAGAAGATCAGTTTGATTCTTCAAATAAGACCATGAAACACCAATTCTATAGATTCATAGTCTGCTGAACAGTATAATACATAATTAAAGCCGGAGAATCAAGCCTGAATATAGTGTGTACTAAAGAGCCAATGGAAGACAAAAGTGTCAGTCCGGTCTACTTTGATCTCCACATCATATGGATGGACCATGAGCCATCATGCTCAAAAAATCTTCTTAATTTTGATTTAACTCTATATGTTTGTTTTGTATGAATATTTATTAAGTTGGGTTCATAAAAGTTAGGTGTCCTAGGTAAAGCAGGCTTGCCTCATTTTTAATTTAGATTGGTGCAGAGTTAAGAGGCTTTAAAGTTTAAACATTAGTAAAAAAAAAAAAAAAAAAAACTTGGAGGTACCTAAATATCTCTGATTCTTATCAAATCGGTCAGGCCGTACCACAATATAATGTACCTGCAACCAGGTCCAAAACTGGAATGTGTCTTACGAAAACACCAAAAGTAGTTGGGAAAAATACAAAAGATACATACAAGACTATACTATAAAATCTTATGCAAGTGGTACTGATGCCTTATTTCATCTAAGGAGAATCATTAAGATTACACACACTATATACAATCCTCCGGAAGCACTTCCCTTTCATTTTCCTCCAAAGCCAAAGCAGCAACACTGTCAATTGTCACAAGACAAACCAATTCAGAAAACTATTCGAAGATGTTGTTTTTCACTGATTCTACTTGAAGAAATGAGCTTTTTAAAGGATGTCTTACTGAGGAAGTGTTGGAAGGTGGTTTATTGGAGCTTGGATGAGTCGGCGTTCTTGAAGATCCACTCACGTTTGCTCCAGAACTTCTCTCTTCGCGGACTTTATTGAAGATGTGTGTGTATCCATCAGCTGAGGACGGGTTATTCTCGTCCCAGTCACCAAACTTTGGCACCACTGTGACTTTTTCAGGCTGTAAAACAGTTCAAAAAACTCAGATCATTCAGAACCACAAACACACAGAAGCAACAAACAGATAGATTCAACCAATAACCTGACATTCTCTGAAACAAGTGATGCAACATATAGACAAGGTTCAACCAAGAATCTAACATCCTCTGAAACAAATGATGCAAACATATAGACAAGGTTCAACCAAGAATATGACATTCTCTGAAACAAGTGATGCAAACAAAATAACAAATAAACAAGGTTGAACCAAGACTCTAACATCCTCTGAAACAAATGATGCAACAAATGGACAAGGTTCAACCAAAAATCTGATCTTCTCTGAAACAAGTGCAAACAAATAGAAAAGGTTGAATTAAGACTCAATACTCTGTGAAACAAGTGTAAACAAATAGACAAGGTTGAACCAAGACTCTAACATTCTCTGAAACAAGTGAGGCAAACAAATAGACAAAGGTGAACCAAGAATCTAACATTCTCTGAAACAAGTGATGCAAACAAACAGACGGTTTCAAAGAAGACAGAATTGACACTCATCCTTCAAAAGATTGTGGTAAAGTGAGAGATTCTTACACTTTCATCAGCTCTAAGGTTGGCGGGTTTAGGCTTAGATCTTCCAGTGCTATCATATGAATTCTTATGCAACGGTGACTTGTTTTCATAACTATTGTTCTGAGAAGACCTTCCTTGTCTTTTATTAGCAGCTTCATTTGATGAACCACCAGCATCACCAAACTGCTTCAACTCGCTCTCGTCTCTGCTTCTCATATGCTCACGCGATCTTCTAACAGTGTCAACCTGGTCAGGTTTGTTTCTGGAAGGAGGAGCTTGAGATTGTGAATCCGAGTTATACTCCGGGTCATTCGGGTTCGTGATTTTGCCACCAGGAGCTTTAGTCTTGCGAGCTTTGTCAAAGTAAGCTGTGTAAGGAACATTCTCCTCAGCTTCCCAGTTTCCAAATTTGGGTACATTAGAACGCTGTTTGCAACAATCAGTTCAACAACAATGTCAACATTTCAATACCACTGATTGAGATAGAAACATAAAGACCCTAGAGAACAATCATTACAGAACCAAGATAGCAACAACAACAACACAATAATGATTTTTGCAAATTCACTAAGAATCCAAAACAGAATGAGAAACACAAAAATCCCAAGTTTGGGTTTAGAACGCTATTGCAACAGAATACATTAAAACGCTGTTTGTTGCAACAAAACAACAAATTCAATCAGTTCAACAACAATGTCTTCCACAAAAACATTTCAATAGACCCTAGAGAACAATCATCACAGAACCAAGATAGCAGCAACAACAACAACAACACAATCACTAAGAATCCAAAACAGAATAAGAAAGACAACAAAGCCAAATTGGGTTTATCGATTTCATTCAAGCACAATCATAAAGTTGAAACCTTTCTAATCAAAAATAGAAACTTTACCACAAAAATAGTAACTTTCATATAACCCTGTTCTTATCTAAGCAAATCAGGATCATAAAGTTGAATAATATTTATCACACAATCCATGGAATGGAAGAACCATAAATGCAAATAGATAAGACTTAGTTTTCTCCACAAATCCCAAAAAATTCAGAGATTTACAGAATCGAAACAATAAGTAAAAATCTCAGAGAGACCCTAAAAGAAGAAGGAAAGAAAGAAAACACTTACTGCCATGGGAGAGAGAGGTTGTGAAAAGAGGTAGCTAGAGAATTGAAGTCTAAAGCTTTCTTTGGTTTGAGAGATAGAGAGAGAGAGAGAGATTGTGAGAAGGAGAAGAGACGAAGAAGAAGAAGAAGAAGAAGAAGTTTTTTTTTTTTTTATCAAAGCGTTGACTAGTGATGCTATGTAGTCTTTGACCCTTCTCCTCCTCTCTAATTCTCTTCTCTTGTCTCACTCCAACTCTATTAATTAAGAAACAAAATTCATGTAAAATACGAAAATAGATACTTACAAAAACCACTCAAACGCCGTTACCGTTAATGGCGGCTATATTTGGTGTCCATGTTACAGTGTTTCCTCTTAAAGTCGTATTGAATGTTTGTGTCCTAAGATTGGTTATGAATAATGTATGTGGGTCGGAGCACCATTTGCGTCAGTGGTACCAATTCGACTACGACTATACATATAAGTTAACCATTTTGAAGCAAACCACTTTGCAAGTTTTCTAAGAAGAAAGAATAAAAGTTGTAGAAGAGTAAATATTTTTAGAAATATCACCATTTATGTAAATATTTGCAAACCCAAAAAAAAAAAAAACTACTTTTATTACGGTCAGTTCACAATACAGTTTTTGTTTTTATCATTGCCATTTTGTGGCGTCTATATTCCAATATGATAGAGTGCCAACAATAATAAAATCAGTGTATGCAACTAACAGAATACTCGAGGCGACTTTTGTGGTTAACAAAGTCAATGCTGCCTCTTCTTTGTCTCTCTTTACACCGAAAGACCCTCTTGAGAATTTACGTAGCTCTTTCTTCCAAGAACAAAAAAGAAAAAAAACTAACATATATATGTCTCGTGACTCGTGGCATCTTCTAGTCTTTATTTATTTTCCTCAACTATCTATTATTTAACCAATCAATACAAGTTGTTCACTAGAAACCAGGATTCTAAACATTATTTAGTAGACAAATTGGACAGTGTTTAGCGTTGTACACACAAATTTTATAAGTGGAAAGTATTCAACGTTGATAATTATTCCATGCTCCCATACACTTACACACACGTGGCCTCTAGTCCACACAGGTACTGTTTCACATGGTTATTGGGAATATTATAGATATGAAGAAAAATAAGAAAGATTGCTCTTTTTTTTTTTTTTATCGGATGTCCCCGAAGGGACAAGAAAGATTGCTCAATCAGCTTTCAGTTCCTCAACTTGAGTTTGTCTTTTTTTTTTTTTTTTTTTTTTTTTTTTTTTNTGTATTGATCACATAGAGTATTGTGGAATGTATAGTAAGTTAAGACAACAAAGAGTGTGCTTTCTTATAAATATTTTGTGTTTCTAATTATTTTTTTGGTTTGATCTTACATAGCGCTATGTAAGACCTTCCCATAGGCTTTCCGTCAGACCCAAAAAAACCGACCCGAGTAAACCGAAACATTCGGTTTTCGGGACCGAGATAGAAGGATGAGGAGAACCGATCGAGAAAATTAATTTGCGGATTCGGTTTCGGGGAATTACGGTTTGGGGGGTCATTTCCGATCGGTTTTACTAAACCGAGGTATAAATGGTGTTTCATTAACCCTAATAATCACTTTCAGTCTTTCACCCTCGAGAGAAAACCTTCTAACCCTATGCAGCCGACTACGAAGGCGATTCTCCGAGAAACCCAAACTCCGTCTCAGTCACTCATCATCATCATTTCTTCTCTCGTTCTCTTAATCTCTTCTTCTGTTATTCTTCATTGTCTTTTACAAGTAGATCTTTGTTGGAAAATTTCTGAAATCGAAAGATTTGGTGAACCCTAATCCCCAAATCGAGAAGGTAAACTCTTATTCCTTTCAATCTATGTTCTTATAAATTGAAATCGTTTTAAATCCTTGGGTTTCTGTTAATTTCTAGTACCCTAATCTCGTTAATGTCAGATTTCCAAAAAAACCCTAACCCTAATTTTTTCAAATCGATTTATTTTCCAAAATTTGGTATAGTTCCTTATAATTTCGTCTTCTGGGTTGCTAAATTTAGTCGTAATTGTTTTCATTTGGGATTTAAACACAAACTAGGGTTGCTTTAATCGATTGTTGTGACTTGTGAGTATAAATTTTTTGATGGTTTACTTGCTCGAACTTCTCTAATGCTAAGCGTCTGTGATGGTTTGCAGATGGATGCTCAAGACCCGAACGACCCTAATGTCGACTCTGCTGCTGGGACTGCTGAGGCTGGGAATAAAAGGAATACAGCAGACTCTGCTCTACCACCTAAGCCAAAGAGGAATTATCCTAAAAGGGCTGAGGTATGGCGACACTTCATTCAGAGGAATGAGAATGATAAGTATAGTTTCTGTAAGTATTGTGGGACAGAAGTAGGGTGTGATATGGTTCTAGCAGGGACTAGTTCGATGAGGGGTCACATTCGTATATGCAAACTGTACAAGGATTTCAATGAGAGGGAGAGTCAGAAAGCATTAGGTACTGATAATCAAGGGAATATGAGGGTCATTAGGTATGATCCTCAGCTGTTTAGGCAATCAGTTAATGAATTGGTTGTGGTGAATGAGTTGCCATTATCCTTTGTTGAATCTGAAGGGTGGAAGCGGTTTTGTTTCAACATTCTTCCATTATATCAGACTTTCTCTAGAAAGACCTGTTCTAAGGACATTGCTGGGAGGTATCTGCAAGAGAAATCAGAGCTAAAACACTTGTTTAGTGTTGAGAAACAAAGAGTCTCTCTAACCACTGATATATGGGTTTCACAATCCACATCTGTCAACTACATGGTTGTGACTGGTCACTGGATTGATGAGAATTGGGCAATGCAGAAAAGGATACTTAGCTTCAAGGTAGTGACAGATCACAAAGGAGAGACAATTGCAGGACAGCTGCTTGATTGCTTAGAGGATTGGGGGGGGTTGAGAAAGTCTTCACAGTTACGGTTGATAAGGCTAAGGGGAATGACAAGGGTGTGAAGGTTTTTAGAGAAGTGTTGATGCTGAAAGAAGTTGGAGCTTTAGTAAGCAATGGTGAATTCATGCATATGAGGTGTTGTGCTCACATTCTCAATCTAATTGTGGGAGATGGTCTGAAAATGGCAAATAACAGCATTGTTGCTATCCGGAATGCCATCAAATATGTGAGATCTTCTTTTACGAGATTGAAGTCCTTTCAATTGAGGTGAACACTTTAAGTCTTTCACCATTTGGTTCTAATTATATTACTTTGGATTGTTTGCTTCTGATTTGGCTTTAATCTTCTACAGTTGTGACACAAGAAAGGTGTGTAGAGGCAGCTTGCCTCTCGATGTGGTTACAAGGTGGAATTCAACATATCTTATGCTCACCGCAGATTTGAAGTTAAGAGTAGCCTTTGAGAAGATGCTGAGTGAGGACAAGTTGTACGATGAATACTTCCTGGAAGATGATGAGAAGACTAAGCAGCCACGTGTTGGACCACCAATGTATTCTGATTGGGAAGAGGCTGCAAGGTTAGTGAAGTTTCTCAAGGTCTTTTACAAATGCAATTTGACATTCTCGGCTTCCACAACTGTGACCTCGACTGTTTCTTACAAGGAGATTGTAAACATTGAAAGAAATTTAATTACTAAGTGTGGAAACAGTGATGAGGAGGTTAGGAAGCAGGCTCACATTATGAGAGATAAATTTGAGAAGTATTGGGATGGGTTAATGAATATGAATCCGCTAGTTTTTGTTGGTAGTGTCTTTGATCCCAGGAATAAGATGCAGTTTGCTAGTCTATGCTTTGAACAACTTTATGGTAAGGATACAATCGAGTGTAGGAAGCTTACTAAATTAGTCACAAGTGTGATGAAAAACAGTATGAGGAATACAGTTTCAGACTTAGCATACCTCTTGAGGTTGAGCAACCCGAAGTATCACAAGCAGAAAATATTATGGCTGCCTTATCTGATGATGATGATGATGATGGCTGTGAGGGGGTAGAGACTTTATACAACAATATGATTAACACTAGGAGACAAGTAGATGGCTGCAGTGAGTTGGATATCTACTTAACTGAGAAAACAGATGTTAGAGTGGAGACTGCTTTGGGTTTCCCTTATGATATCCTCTCATGGTGGAAGTGTAACACCCAGAAGTTCCCTATCTTGTCTGTTATGGCTAAGGATGTTCTAGCTATCCAAGTCTCCTCTGTCGCTTCAGAATCAGTGTTTAGTACTAGTGGCCGAGTATTGGATTCATATAGGAGTTCTTTAACTCCGTATATGGTTGAAGTACTGATTCTCACTCAGCAATGGCTAAGGTGACCACTTTAACTCTGAATGTGCTTCTGATTTGTATTTATATTGCATTGGTTTGTTTACTTCTGATTTCTCTTTGCTATTGTACAGGTGCTCTTTTAAAGCAGAAGCTGATGTTGCTTCCATGACGCAGATGTTGGAGGATGTTGCATTCTTTGAATCCCTTGGTTAGTATAAGTGTATAACCAATTTTTTTACTCTTGTTTATATACAATTCTGTTTACTTATGAGTTATGACCAATGTTTTGCTTGTATAGATTCTCGGAATGCACAAAATGATACTCAGTGACTCTTGCTTGCCTTGGTATAAGTTATGTATTTCCATTTATATCTTCTAAATACTAGTTAAATTATTGAATGTTGGAACTTGGATTACTTATTGTGTTTCTCTGTTTTGATGTTTACATGTAGTAGTATAATTAGGAAGCAGCTCTTTTGTACTTTTTGATGTGGAATAGCAGCATTAACATAACTCGGGAATAGGAAAGTGGTAGCTGCTCTCTTTTGTGGTTTTTTGATGCGGATAAGCAGCATGCACCATGCAGCCTTGATATGATATTGATTCAATAGCTTCTACCTCCTAAACAGTGAGTTGGTATTGATTCAATTCTAATCAAACTGTTATTTAGGCT
Source organism: Camelina sativa (assembly GCF_000633955.1). Taxonomy (NCBI): domain Eukaryota; kingdom Viridiplantae; phylum Streptophyta; class Magnoliopsida; order Brassicales; family Brassicaceae; genus Camelina; species Camelina sativa. The sequence goes on along the minus strand of NC_025703.1, from coordinate 15,299,766 downwards.
GAGGGCTTTTGGTCCATTCTTTTGTAAATCATGGGTGCATATGGGTCTGTAATGATGTGATACATACACTTGTTAGGCTCAGTTTTTTTGGCTACTTCGATGCATAATAATCGAAGTAGTGTAGATTCGGTTTGAATTCGGAATGCAATATTTCTCAGAAAACCAATCCGATTAACCCGAGTCCCGAATACACCGAACCGAATAAATTATCGGTCCAATTCGGCAAGATTTCTCAAAAACCGAATAAGTAACAAACCGAACAAACCGATTCGATTTAGCCGAACAAACCGAATGCCCAGGGCTAGTAAGACCATTAGATCATGAGGTTTTTGTTAACACTTGAGGGTTATTTTTAACTTTTATTGAAAAGCTCAATGTCTCGAAACCTTTTTCCTTTTTTTTGGCTTTGATTGGTAGCACTCAACCGCCTCTTTTGGAAACGAGATGTTCAAATGGTAACCAATCATCATGTCGGTTGGAGATGGTGTTTGAGATGAGCGGTTGGAGTCGATGGAAGACGTGAGTGGTTGGAAGTGATTTTGAGTGGTTGAAAAGATGAAAACCAACCACCAAAAAATATGAGTGTTTGGCAACTTTGGTTGCAAACGAAGAAGATTAAACAATTTGTTTTCATCAAATATTTGTTCATAATGATGAATTTTAAAAAAGTAGAAAATATTAACGTGTCTGTAGTAATACATGTGAAGAAGTTAAATTTGATTGGATTTTCAATTAGTCTGATAAACTTTTATGTTTTGTTATTAATTTAGGCTTTAAAAATATATACACAATTTTAATTTAATGACTGATTCACTTGTAAGAATTTATAATTAGCCTAATTGTAGAACTAAATTACAATTATATGTTTGAAATGTTTTAGATAATCATCACAACAACCATTAATATTTCAAATTAGGTATTTTAAAATAAATTTATTATTGCATACAATTTTTATAATTTAATGGTTATTAAGTTTTCATGTTATAAAATATAATATGTTCTTCTATATTTTATTATTGAATTAAATTAATTTAATTTTTTTATAATTTAATATAATATGTACTATTCAACCGCTATAATGCTACCAATCAAGCAAAATACTCAACCACTCTCTTTTCAACCATACCATTTTTTCTATCCGTTATCTTTAACCGCTCTTTTTTTAACCGTTTTTTTTTCAATCGTTCAAAATTTTCTAACCGCCTCGTTTAAACGTGGTCACCAATCAGAGCCTTTAATGTTTTGACAATGTAAGAGCTACTTATTTATCTATTTGGCTATTTTCCATATTTATCAATTAACTTCTGTGCTTTTCTACCTCTTTTACGAGCATCACTACAAACCAAATTTCAAACACGAGAACTGCTCTTATATCACATTGCGACCAGGAGCTGCAAAATATACAAAGAAATGGATGATACTGTGAACTATAGTAGGTACTCTCGATTTGTCACATTTATAAACGTCTACTAAAAAGTTACTAAACGCTCAAAAATAATCTAGACCAATTACTTTTTTTGTTAATTTTGGTTATTTATATTTTTACATGTGCATCACATATATCAGAAGCATTTTTTATTTTGTAAAGTGAAAAAATAGGATGAACGCTGTGATTTTAGTAAAAATTAGCAAATTACACGTGAAAATAGTGATATACCATCGGTGACCAAAAAACAATTGATAAATTAAACCACTAATCACAGAGCTTCCGCTAAACAATTTATGAAGTGAAACACGATTACATCATTCTATATTATAATGATGATCTTTTACTAATATATTTTGCATTTTTTTTTGTTCTGTTCCCAACTTCGTTCATTTACATACAACATATATATGCGATTATGCGAAGAATTTCAATGAAAAATTAGTTTATAAACCAACCAACCAGGAGAAAGAATACTTATAGATAGAAAAAAGAAATATTAATCCAAACGCATTAAGATTATTTCTGAATTCTGAAAACATCTTCATTTTTGGAAATGTTTCTTAACCTTTCTTAATTTAGCATAAATTTAGGTTTCGGCTGTTGAATGTGACAAGGAGAATGGGTTTCTCAACACATTATTATTAATTTATTACCCTTTTGGTTTATCCCTTTTGGTTTATTGCTCTTTCTTAACCAATTCGCTCTTTTTACGAAGGGTAAATTTCATATGTTTGCCATAGGATGAATTTTTAAATCTCTTTTGGTCAAAATCAAATGTTTCTTCTACAGTTTACCCACCAGCCAAATTTTGGGTAGTTATAGAGACCACACATGTTATCGTGTTATCCACCACCAAACAAATGTCAGTTAACGTGCATCTCGACCCCTTCCATTAATTTCCTCTTAGATCGAGATCACACATGTCATCGTGTAATCCTCTAGGCAACACAAATCCAATTTTGGATCTTTGTGTCATATTGATTGATGAATTTCAGGTCTACCTCAAGACGACAAGACTCCATGGAGCTAGAAAGAGACATAGACCATATTTTCTAGGTTTAGGGTTTTGTTCACTATCAGTCTACGAGGTGACGCACTTACCGGAGATATATATTGTGTATGTGATGGGTATCAAAAATATAAGGTTAGTCAATGGTAATATATGTGAGTTTTAAATTTGATGTCTTTCTCGTAATAATCAGCTATGAACGAACACACAATTGAAACTGTGATAATGATGTAGGGAGACGTAAGACTGATGCATGGCATGGGATTAGATCATTAGATGCATTCCGACTCTCAATCTCGTGAGTCGTGACCACGCTCCACGGCTTATACCAAGTACATACGTGTGTGCACTACAAGAAAACAGTCGATTTGCGATGGAAGAATCCATCGCAATTCCCTCGCAAATCAACAGTCGTAAGGAATTTGCGAGACACAACTATTCTTCACAAATCGCGTCTCGCAAATAAGCTGACATCACTATTCTTCATTTTTAATTAATTTTTCTTTTACCAATTTTACATTTTTATGTTTGATTTTTTTTTTGTGAATAATGTTTTAGATGTTAAAAAATAATAATAATAAAAAGAACAGAATAGAAAATTCAAAATAGAATAAAACATAAATATTACAAAACAAAAGTCATGTTTAAGTTTTCTCCCTCACGAGGATATCAGAACAAAGTGAGAAGAGTTCTTAAAAGGATTGAGAGAGAGAGGTCACGTTTCTGGTCCTAGTTTGGCTACCAGCTGTTCCCGTTTCACCTGTGTTGCCCTCTGGGTTGGTGCCTTCCTGGTTGGTGCCTTCTGGGTTGCTCCCTTGTTGGTTGGTCGGGTATCGAAACTTGGCAGCAAACTCAGGATCCTTTTCCGCGAGATAGTCAAAGTATGCATCATAGCTATGCATTCTTTGACTACTTTCATGGATTTGACTCGCCTGGGTTTGGATTTGAGTCGCCTGGGTTTGAATGCATTCCTCAGCGGCAGCAAGCTTCTGAGCCAAGATAACCGGATCATTAGCTGGAGACAGAGGTTGCGGACAGCTACTGGTAGAGGACGCTTCAAACTGCAGAGAACCAACCCCAAAAATTCTGTTTTTCTTCTTCGGAGCAACCTAAAAACAAAACAACAAACGACAAGTTACAAACATACAAAAGAAAACAATGGATCACATACTAAACAATTGCAAGTTATCACAAACTAAACAATCCCAAGTTATCACAAACTAAACAAGGAAGTTATCACAAACTAAACAATCGCATGTTATCACATACAAAACAATCCTAAGTTATCACATACAAAACAATCCTAAGTTATCATATACAAAACAATCCTAAGATATCACAAAATCATTAACAAGACAATCGATAGCAATATACGATTGGCAACTGAACACACCAGAAGCACTAAAAACTAACTTAACCACACAGTTCAACCATTGAGTATTTTTTTTAAAAAGAACTAAGAACGTTTATCTTACCTCAGTGTAAATTTTGTTTTTGATATGAATGGGCACCCCACCAGAAGCAGAACTCTCTCCATTCTCCCCTGTGCAAAGCTCAGATTCTAACTCTTGAATCTTGGACGACACCTCATTGAACACGGACTCGGACTTGCCATCCGTAAATGAGCCATCTGGTTTTCGATGAGTGTCTTCTAAGATTCGTAGGAAATCCGGAGTTAACTCCCCAGTGATCTCAGACTTCAAAGAAACAAAAAAGAGGTTGATTAGTTAACAAATAAAAGAGTGTCTGAAGGCATAATCTTAAGAAAAAAAACTTAAGGAACTTACATGCTTTCGAGCATGGGCTTTAAACGAAGTTTGGCCTGAATGGTGCTTGTATATTCCAGTGCCATCCGGATCATGATAGCGAGCATTCCGACTGTTGATGCTCTTGATTTCTGATTTTGGATCAAGCCAATACCGAACAAGACCCTCCCATACTTGAGGATCAATCCACCGTGGCTTTGCCTCATCGCCTTTAAGCTTCCACTTTAACTTCCACCTTGACACTTGATCATACATCCTGTCCTTCAACTTGTCTTCAAACTCTTTCCTCACTCTATCGTTTATGCAACGGTCCCAATTGTAAATTTTCTTCCAACAAAAGAAAGGATTAGTCTATATTTAATTAAGGCAAAAAAACATATTGTAAAATAGCAAACAAAGAGATTTCACTTACCGCAAACGTTTCATACCAACGGTCTACCACTTTAGTTGGCGTCTGTGTCCAATTCGCATGGGGCTCTTTGAAATCTCTTTCAAAGATGCTTCGAACAGTAGCCGCAACACATGAGTCTTGCTCAAACCTTCAAAATAAATTCAACTTTCAGAATCCATGCAAACACAACTTTGTAATTATATTATCAAATGAAAAACTTAAAAGACATTTCTTACCACAGAGTTCCTGGAGGTCGGCGCGGATCTAGTTTAGTTAAANACCTCATCGCCTTTAAGCTTCCACTTTAACTTCCACCTTGACACTTGATCATACATCCTGTCCTTCAACTTGTCTTCAAACTCTTTCCTCACTCTATCGTTTATGCAACGGTCCCAATTGTAAATTTTCTTCCAACAAAAGAAAGGATTAGTCTATATTTAATTAAGGCAAAAAAACATATTGTAAAATAGCAAACAAAGAGATTTCACTTACCGCAAACGTTTCATACCAACGGTCTACCACTTTAGTTGGCGTCTGTGTCCAATTCGCATGGGGCTCTTTGAAATCTCTTTCAAAGATGCTTCGAACAGTAGCCGCAACACATGAGTCTTGCTCAAACCTTCAAAATAAATTCAACTTTCAGAATCCATGCAAACACAACTTTGTAATTATATTATCAAATTAAAAACTTAAAAGAAATTTCTTACCACAGAGTTCCTGGAGGTCGGCGCGGATCTAGTTTAGTTAAACTAGATCGACCAGGACTATCGAGTAACTCCTCCAAAGTCAGGTTGTTGAGACGTTGGGACATGACTGTAGACGAGGAAAGCGCGGGTTGAGACGCAGGAATTTCAGGATCCGCCGCAGAGCCACCATGCACGGGAGATGGTGAAGGCGTATTATATGGAGGCATGACAGGCAGGTGCTGCGAGGTTGGACGGCGGCTATTCTGAGAACCGGAGTTTGGGTTGTGAGAACTGGAGGCACCAGAGGTTGGACGGCGACGATTAGAAGCAGTGGGAGAGGGATTTGAAGTAGTGGGAGTGGCTAAACCTTGATCCGACAGGAATCTTGTGTAATCGTTCCCGCCAAACATCTAGAAACAAATAAAATGGACATCTAAATCAAAACGAAAGGAAAGATCGAAAGCAAAATGAAATCGAAACAAACTAAGTAAAACAAGAACGAAATCGAAATAAAATCAAATCAAAAGTAGAGAAGAAGAAATCATATGCGAGAAGATTTACCTTTCAGATCTAGAGAGGTTAACGGAGAGGACGAGGTCGGAAGAAGAACACCGGAGAGGACGAGGTCGGAAGAAGAACACCAGAGAGGACGAGGTTGGAAGAAGAACACCGGAAGAAGAAGATGGGAAGAAGAAGATCGGAAGAAGAAGATCGGAAAAGGATTAGGGTTCGATCGAAAGAGAAAGAGAATTAGCGTTTAGGGTTTGACGACGAGTGTTTTGGGTTTGAGCAAGCTCAAACCACAATTGGTCTTGTATATAAAAACTTTTTAAAGCGTCGCAAAGCCCTAGCAATATTTGCGAGGGATTACCTAGGCTGCCTTGCAAATCAGTCGCAATAAATTTAAATTGCGAGGGATTTGCTAGGATTCCTCGTAATTCCCTCACAACCTTTGAGTGTCTAGAGTTTACAATTTTGCGAGGGATTAACAAGGACTACTCGCAAATCCCTCGCAATGTTTAAAATTGCGAGGGATTAGCTAGGAACACTCATATTTCCCTCGCAACTTTTGCGTGTCTAGGGTTTACGATTTTGTGAGGGAGTAGCTAGGACTCATCGCAAATCCCTCGCAAAGTTTGGTTATAGGTTTTACGAATTTGCGAGGCATTTACTAGGAATACTCGCAAATCCATCGCAATGTTTAAGTGTTTAGGGTATGCCTCGCAAATCCCTCGCAAATAATATTTAGGGTATTGAGTATTGCTAGGGATCAACGACCATTTTGCGAGGGATTTGCGAGGATTTCCTCGCAAGTACAACGCAAATCCATCGCAAAACTATAAATATGTTTTATAAAAAAAAAACATGAAAATATACAATTTTGCTCATTCGGATTTATTTTCTAAACTATTAGAAATTACATTATCATCATTAGAATCTTCTCCAATATCAGACACTTTGAATTCTTATAATTCACCTCTTCTACTTTAGGGTTTAGTACATCATCATGTTAGTTGATTATCAAGTTGTGGTGCAACAACAATATTTGCGAAATTTCCATTCCAAACATATCAATAGAAGATGTACATCCACATTGATACACAAAAATCCATTGCAATGTGTAAAAGCTTAGGGTTCAAGCATTTAGTGTTTAGGGTATAGAATTTGCGAGGGATTAACGATGTTTTTGCGAGAGCAAGCCAACTATCCCTTGCAAGTCAGTCTCAAATCCCTCGCTACTGTTTTTAGTCGTTATTCCCTCGCAATATGCGAGGGATTAACGACCATTTTGCGAGGGAGTGCTAGAATTCCCTCGCAATTCCAACGCAAATCCCTCG
>NC_025703.1:15279434-15291752 GCF_000633955.1 Camelina sativa | reverse complement strand
TCGCAAATTGATAGATATTTTTTTTAAAAAAAACAACAAAAAGTACAATTGCTCAATCAGATTCATTTTCTGAACTACTAGAAATTACATTATCATCATTAGAATCTTCTCCATCATCGGACTCTTCAAATTCATCTAATTCACCTTCTTCTTCGGAAACATCATCAACATCTTCAACTTGCATGTTTTGTGGATCAATGTGGATAACATCTTCTGTTGACATGTTTGGAATGGAAATTTCACCGACTCTTTCTTGTTGCAACACGACTTGATCATCAACTAACCCGATTATACGGCCTCGAGGATTAACTTTAATGACTGATAACCACATTTCACGTCTTGGCCTTAAACGAGGATAGGGCAGAAAGCTCACTTGTTGTGCTTGTGATGCTAGGATGAAAGGATCAAATTTGGAGTACGATCTGTTCGCATTCACATCAACAACTCCCCAATTATTTACTCGCACGCCTCGGGCCGATGGATCGTACCAGTTACACTTAAAAAGTACGCATCTCAGATTCAGAAGGCCTGGATAATCAACTTCCAATATTTGTTGCAAAACGCCATAGAAATCGATATCACCAGCTTGTACATAGATTCCATAATTTGCTGTAGCTTTGCGACTTCCGTGTGCGTACGTATGAAAAGTATAACCGCGAGTAAAGTACATCGGAGCAGTGGTGATCTTCGCTCTTGGTTCCTGAACAAGCTCATGCAACCAAAGAGGCAAGGGTTCATTTCCACATCCATTCTGAACCTATATAAACGAATAAGATATTAGACCATAAGTTTATTTAACTTAAAAATTCTAATACATATAGTTAATTTAAATTTATTTCATACATATACTTACATAGTATTTTAACCAATTAGCGAAATCCCGCTCTTTGTAGGCCTCATAGTCAGATTCTTCTAAATTAGGATATGCTTCACGAATCTGCATTTCAAAAAGTCTAAAAAAATAGAGATTTGTTAGTTCGTTATCTTATAAAATATAATTAATTTTAGTTTTTAAACAAGAATACCTTTCAAAAGGTTGAACGTAATCTAGATTCCTCAATATGTAATTGTGAGCTGCTCGACAATAGCTATGATCTTCCCACCAAACTTCCTTTATCTTTCCAGCAAGTCTTCCTATTTGAGTAAAGATATCTGGAACATCAGGAACATTATATGTAGGTGCAACGCCTCCGTCATCATATCGTCGAGTTCGTGTTTTTTTTGTTCTCACGGTGGGGCTAAAGTAGTATGATGTGAAGTGAGACGTTTCCTCTGTTAAACTCCCGGTGACTATTGATCCCTCAACTCTGGCAAGATTTTTGTCCTTTCCTTTGAGAGCTTTCATAAACCGCTCAAAAGGATACATCCAGCGAAATTGCACTAGGCCACCAAGATCAGCTTCATGTGGTAGATGGACTGGAAGATGTTCCATCACGTCAAAAAAAGCAGGGGGAAAGATTTTCTCCAAGTTACAAATTAACACTGGAATATTATCTCGTAACTGTTGTATGACTTCACTGGTCAATGTTCTAGTGCATAAGTCCCAGAAAAAAACTCCGATACCTACAACCAATGAATAACAAAAACATGGGTGAATTAATTAAATAACTATATATATATATATCAATATATAAATATATATATATATATATATATCATTATATACTTATATACCTGCAATAGCTTCATGAACGTGTTTTGGCAAGAGCTCAAGAAATATAAATGGTAGTAGCCGTTGCATGAAGACATGACAATCGTGGCTCTTCATACCTGAAAATTTTTGGCCTTGCTCTACACATCTTGAAAATTTAGAGACAAATCCATCTGGAAACTTCACTTCAGATTTTACCCACTCGAACAACACCTTCTTAGCCTCTACTGACAATCGAAATTGGGGTACTGGTAATTTCCCATCTCTTGTAAGATGTAACTCGATCCTTGCACATATTTCCGCCAAATCCAACCTAGATCTCCTGCTATCTTTTGTTTTACCCTGCACATTCAGAAGCGTAACGATGAAATTATCGAAAAAGTTTTTCTCAATGTGCATCACGTCAAGATTGTGCCGCAATAGAAGATCTTTCCAATATGGAAGCTCCCAAAAAATACTCTGCTTGTGCCAATTGTGAGCGCTTCCATATCCATCTGGCATGTTTGCTGGTGTGTGATAGTTACCCCCACGTTTACAGGTTTCTTGAGCTCCATAGTAATCAATCTGCTCAAATAAATCATTTCCAGTGACATAAGTTGGTGGAGGAACACGAACAACTTTATTCTTTGTAAACAACTTCTTGTTCCTCCGGTACGGATGATGCAAGGGAAGAAACCGACGATGACAATCAAACCAACAAGGTTTTCGCCCATACTTTAACTGAAATGCCTCGGTACGTTCCATACAATAAGGATATGATAATCTTCCGTGTGTTGTCCACCCAGATAACATTCCGTACGCAGGGAAGTCACTAATCGTCCACATTAGCACTGCCCGCATATTGAAATTCTGTTTTCTCGACGAATCGAACGTCTGAACACCTTCATACCACAATTGCTTCAGCTCATGAATCAGAGGCTGTAAGAAGATATCTAGAGATCGCTTTGGATGCTTTGGACCTGGTACCAAAATACTCAAGAACAGAAATTTGCTTTGCATACACATATCTGAAGGAAGATTGTATGGCGTCAATATAACAGGCCATAAAGAATACTGCCTCCCTGACATACCAAATGGACTAAAACCATCTGTACACAACCCAAGATAAACATTCCTACACTCTTGAGCAAAGTCAGGATATACCGATTGAAAATGTTTCCACGCCTTTGCATCAGATGGGTGTGTAATTTCTCCTTCTTCAGTAGAATGTTCTGCATGCCATCTCATTGCCGCTGCAGTCCGTTTTGATTGGTATAGGCGTTTCAATCTATCAGCAACAGGCAAGTACCACATACGTTTATATGGCACTCGCGTCCTTCCTTGTGTAGGCTGATATCTTGGCTTCCCGCAAAACCGACATTCCTGCAGCTTAGCATCATATTTCCAAAAAATCATGCAATAGTCAACGCACACATCAATCATTTCAGATGGTAATCCAAGACTCGCAACCAACTTCTGTATTTCATAGTAGTTCTCAGCCGATACATTATCAGGTGGCAAATACTCTTTAATGAGTTCAGCCCAAGAATCCATGCAATTCTCACTTAAGTTATTATCAGCTTTAATTGTCATCATCCTAGATGCCAATGATAACTTAGAATGCCCTTCTCTACATCCATCGTAGATAGGTTGATTTGCAGCATCTAACATAGTATAAAAACGTTGTGCATCTACGTTGGGTTCTTCCGTATTATTCTCAGGAAATGCAGCAGTAGTTTCATGAAATGCATCATTAACCATATCATGAAATCTATTTTCCTCATTATACCCATAAAAACCAAATTGATCAGATTCTTGATGCCCATAATTACTAGGTTGATCAACAGCATAATTCATACTACTACTTCCAACGTTACTGCTACAACCCTCTCCATGACGAAACCATACATAGTAATTTGGCATAAATCCTCTATTATAAAGATGCTTCTTCACTAGATTAAATTCCAAATAATTATCGTTGAAGCACTTAGGACATGGACAAAATATTGTACCGTTTTGACGAGCAAAGTCTTGGTTTGTCGCCTGGTACATGAAAACGCGCAACCCATCACAAAACTCTCTCGTCACATCACCGGTCTCCGGATCTCTGTGATTGTACATCCACCGTCGCAATGTGTATATCTCATGCTGCCCGCCTCCAAACATTATTATATAATTTAAAAGTGTTTAGGCTTTTTTTTTTTAGCCTTTTTTTCTTTCACAATATTTTTTTTCGTATTCAAAGTGTTTTTGTTGGAAGTGTTTTGTGTTGTGGTTTCCATGGATCATAAACTTGCTATTTATAGGCCTACTAAAAATAGTTGCTATGGATTTGCTAGGGAAATTTGCAAGGGATTTGCGAGGGATATTTTAAAATATTATTTTCTTGCAAGGGATTTGCGAGGCTTTTACTGTTTTGCCGACAAAACAGTTACATTCGGGAAAAATGTGGCTGCCGACATCATCGACCCTTGCAACTCCCTCGCAAATTTGCTACCGAAAATGTCATCGCTAATCCATCGCAATATGCGAGGAAGTTGCGAGTTTTTTGCGAGGAAGTTTCGCGGAGTCGCAAATTTGTCGTAAATCCGTCGCAAATTTGCGAGGGATTTCGCCGTCGCAAATTTGCGAGGGATTTCGCCGTCGCAAATTTTGCGAGGGAATTGCAAGTACCCTCGCTAAACTAGCAAACTACTCGCAAATCCGTCGCAAATTTGCTAGGGCATTTTGCCGTCGCAGGTTTTCCTCGCAAATCGACTGTTTTCTTGTAGCGGTGTGTTTCTTGCCCGAACTCCAATTTGTTACCTTCCAGGTCAAGTTTCTAAACGTTTTTAACGTTTTCCCGTGGAAGAGATCATGTGAATCCAAAGAATTTACGGTTCAAATACCTCATAGATGCGCTTACAAGACGTGGTAAGATTATGTGTTTTTTTGGAAGGACATGAATTTGAGTTTGTTTTCTGTTTGACATGAACGAGATTACATGAATCATGTAGACCAACATTTGAATGGTAAAACACCACACTCATGCATACATACACATATCACTATTTATGTAAAAATGTGCAGACATTTGTAAAAAAAAAAGGAAACAAAAAAGAAGAAGATAATTTGTGCTGTTAACAACACACAAAATAACCAAAATAAAATATAAAAAAACTTGCATGTGATAATAAATGAAAGGTGGCTGACCACTGCTCCATATTTTTATAGTTTTTACAATCACTTAGGTGGTTTTAGGCTTTTAGCTCAGAATTATATAAAATAGAGTTGTATAACTTTTTTTTAACATAAATTAGAATTGTATAATAATTTTTAAACTGAAAAAATATATATATCTCAAATGAGTACAAATAAACTAATTAACAGGAGTATATATATTTTTAGGGAATTTCTATTAGTTTTTCAAATCAATTTTGCGGATACATATAATTCAAAACAATCTATAAGTGATAAATATTATTTCCAAAAAAAGTATTATTTCAATTAAACTTTTTGGTTATACTGGCTGAATTGATGATTTTTTAAAATAATACTTCATCTATTTCATAAAGAGTGTCATTTGCCATTTCTTTATTATGATAATATATTTTCAATGTAGTTTTTAATATAAAATCTCAGTTTTATTTTTATTATTTGAGCTTATTAATTAGAAAGAGAAAAAAAATAATGTATTTATAAAAGGTCAAATAGAAAATTATAATAATTTTTATATTTTGTGTGTTATTAAAAAAAATGACATTTTTTGTGAAAGTAAGAGAGTATAAAAGAGAGATAATTAACGAAAACGTTACTGAGAGTTTTATTATCCGATGACTTTCGTGTTAGCAAAGCCAATGCTGTATGTGTATTATACAACCAAAAGAGAATCTACGTACGCGGTATGTCATATGTGGATTAAACCGCACTCTTGCGACCCCCGGCAGGATAGGAAAAGGAAGATGATCAAGGGTGGACCCCTCCACTAATTAAAAAATTATATAATATAAATGTATATGTTTTAAATTATTGTTATTATAATAAATTCCAAAAATCCTACTATATTAAGTATATTAAGTGTGAAATACAAATATAAAACTAATCTTAAAATATGTAAAAAATTATATTCAATTATCATTTAAAAAATTTAATTAAAATTAAATATTAATTAAATAAATATTTCTAATTAAAAAACAAAAATAAAGAACACATCAAATAAAATAAATTATAGAAAAATTAAAAAATCTATTAGAATCAAATCTAATTTGTACTTAAAAAAACTAACAGATAAGATTTCTTTTTTACATGTTAATTATTTCTTTTTACTTACTTCACAACTATATCAAAGATTTCGTTTAACTAACAAAGATTTAAATAATTTTATTCATTACATGCAAATATTTTATTAATAGGTTTCAATAAACATTTTAAAATACAAAAATTATAATATAGTAACAAATTTTTAATCACAAACTATTATAAATAACATAATAACAAAATAAATTATTACAAATTTTCATCAAAAAAAGTTCAGTCCGCGGTTTTCAGCGGGATAGTATCTAGTAGTTTCTTTAACCCAACATCCCCATTTAAATCTGTAGCATAAATAAATCTGTAGAACAAATCTGTAAATCACAAACAAATCTGCAAAAAAAAGAAATATAAGATAACTATTCAATAAAATCTGTCACAGATTTTACTTACAGATTTATTTGAAATTCAAGTTTTTCCATAAATAACAGCAACTTGTGCCATGCTGTCGTAAAAAATTTAATGGCATTTCCATAATAATTTTTTTACAACAAAACTTATACGGGGTATTATAGACATTAAAAAAGGAAAAACATTATAGTTATTATAAAAAGATATGGGTTACTATAGTTACTAGGATTCAGACCCCCACAATATCGCGGGGGAAGTATTTTAGAAAAAAAAATTAAATTTAAAATTTTAAAATATACATTATGAAATTATTTGAATGTAATAGAATAGTTTAAATACATAAACTGTTACTAAAAACACAATCATCAAAATGAAAACTTATATCAAAAAATATTATGTAGAATAAACGCAACTTTGCAAAATATATTGTTTAAAGTACTATAAATATAAGATAATTTTATGAAGAATTATAGGAAAGAGCTACAACTAAAAAAAATCATTATGACGAAGTGATCCTTATTGAGAATATTGAACTAATGGTTATAATGAGTAATGTAATTTTTTATTAAATAACTATAATTAAAAAAATATTTAATAATGAGTGAAACAATATCAATGGAAAATTAAAATTAAAATACAAAAATCTTAAGAACAAAATAAGATAAATTTTAAATATTAAAATAGTTTTTAACGAAAAGTGATGATAAATAGACACAACTGTAAATTCTATATTAACTTTTATTAAATTTCTATATTACTATAATCATTTCTAAAATTTTAGTTAGATTATCGAATAACATTGAATATTAGATATTAATATTCAAATTATTTAGATTTAAAATAAAATAAAAAATTTGTTTCAACAAAAATGATTTGTTAGTTATTGATGAAGAGACAAATATATAGAGAGTTCAAAATATAGGACTATTTAAATAGACACACCTATTACAACGAAAAGTTGTGATGAAAAAATATGAATAAAATATAGTGAAAAGACACAACTCTACAATGAGCAAATACAATTGTTTGAGTTTTAAAAAAAACAAATAAAACCAATTTTTTTTTACAAAAAAGTACTACGAAAAGTCTCAACTATTGTTCTTATTTATTCAGATTGTTATTATTATTTTTAAATATTAAAATATTTTTTTAACGGAAAGTTAAGATAAATAGACATAACTGTAAATTCAATATTAAGTTGTATAAAATTTCTCTATTGCTATAATCATTTCTAAAATTTCAGTTAGATTATAGAATATATTCAATTATCTAGACTCAACATAAAATGGAAAATTTGTTTCAACGAACTTGTTAGTTAGTGATGAAAAGACAAATATAAAGAGAGTTCAAAAACCATGACTATTTAAATAGACACACATATTAAAACAAAAATTTGTGATGAAAAAATATAAATAAAATATAGTGAAAAGACAACAACTCTACAATGAACAGATACAACATTTTTTTTATGAAAAAGTACTACGAAAAATTGCAACTGTTGTGTATGCACTTGATTATACCTACAAACTCATATAAACTGCTTTTAAATAGAAGATATCCTTATTACCATATTCAAAAGTCAAATCCAAAAGCTTATTATATAATCCATTTAACTCTTCGAAAAAGACTCTAGGTATAAAATTAACAAAAAGTTGTAAATTAGATTCATCATTCCAAAAATCTTTTGTTAAATAAAAAATTGGAGGAATCACTTTAATTTTAAAAGAATGAATGCTAGAGAATAATTTATAGAGCTGTAAAAACCGTTGAGATTGAAATTTTATATTATTTGGTGTCATGACAAAAAAATGAAAACCGTTCAAAAAGACAAATATATATAGATTTCAAAAGATACTAATATTCAAATAGACACAACTCTACGATGAACAGTTGCAACTTTACAAAAAAACCGTTACAATGAACAATCGCAACTTTGTATAAAACACACAATTTAAATTTTCTACATATTTTTTTGGAAAATTATCCAACTTTGGTGGCATTTATTCGGATTGCTATTATATTTAGATATTTTCAATAATTTTTTATATAAAATTAACTAAAAGTTGTAAATTAGATTCATCTTTCCAAAAATCTTTTGTTAAATTAAGAATTAGAGGAATTTCTTGACTTTTAAAAGAATAAATGTCAGAAAATAATTTAGAAAAATGTATAAACCGAGGAGATTGAAATTTTAGTCGATTTTGTGTCATAGCAAAAAAAATGAAAACAGTTCAAACAGACAAATATATATAGATTTCAAAAGATGTGAATGTTACAATCAACACAACTTTACATTGAACAGTTGTAACTTTATGAAACGACCTGCCTTGTTTTTTTTTTTTTAAATAATAAATAATAAATAATAATAATAATAAACTACAACTAGTGGTCCCATACCCAATAGCCAACTAACCACAAGCACAACCAACAGCGGAAATAACAGATACCAATATCCAAACAATAATCCAATAACTAATAACCAATGATCAAATATAACAATACTCCAATGCCAAACAAGAGGAACCAAGGAACCAGCAACCTAGCAAGTTCTAAAGACCCAACTCTAGCAACCTAGCAACGCCAGACAACATCCAATCGAGTCCCTAGAACATCCTCCTCTTCATTGCCTTGATTTCACGATCACACTTTGCCTTTACCTGCATCACAAACACAAATTGCAATGCATGAGTATTTTATAAACACTCAGTAAGGCAATCTTCCCATCTACTGGGCTATACACACAAGCAATAGAGATACTCTAACCATCAAACAACAATCAACAAACAAACCAGGCTCTGCATCGACCGACACAAAAATTGCATCGATCGACACCAACAGGGACAAGCATCGACCGACACAAGGTATGCATCGGTCGACACAAGGTTCACTTGCATCGACCGATGCTCCTAGGTTAAGCCGCGCCGTCCTCGCACTACATCGACCGACACACATAGTGCATCGACCGACGCCTCCACATGGCATCGACCGATGCTCCTAGGTTAAGCCGCGCCGTCCTCGCACTACATCGACCGACACACATAGTGCATCGACCGACGCACATGCTGAACATCTTTTTTCCCCGAAGCTTCTCGCCGGATCTCTGTTCCTGCAAACACAAGAATCGATCCCAAGCCACAAGAAAGCTTCCTAACGCCTCATACAACATTCTAACAAGCCTAACAACACATGAACAAACAGATCAGAGAATCTCCAGCTTAGATAAGCCATGTTTATGCACTTACCTTTGCCAAGAAGTTTCTGAACCTTAATCAATCAAGAACACGCTCCTAGGAAGCTCCTACAACGATCCCAGCTACAGATCTCTACAGGAAACGCCTCCAAACACCAGGAATCACCAAGAACACTCAAGAACACTTTTTCTCCCTTCTTTTCTCTCAAAAACGGCTAAAGTCGTCTAATGAGACAAAATGAACGACTTAAGGGTTTTCCTTTCCCTTTTGCCCAAAACGCAGCGTTTAACTTAAGACAAAACGCAGGAAAAAGAGTCAGCATCGACCGATGCTCCTCCAGCATCGATCGATGCACATCCCAAACCGGGATTCCTGTTCGCGGATGTTACACTTTTCATAAATAACCGTTTCAATGATCCATCACGACTTTTCAGAAAATATCCAAAAAGTACGATTGAAAAAACACAACTGTTGGTCACTTTTTATTCGGATTGTTATTATTATATAGATTAACTCTAATATATAGGTCATCTATATTAACATTTTCACAGCAACTTTGGCAAAGAAGGCTTCAAGTTCAGAACTATTTACAACCATGCCATTATAATTACAATTAATAAAAAAAATTTAAAAACAATAATACAGCTTCGTTTGCCGAAAATATAGAAAGTATAAGACCTCTTAACTTCCTTCGACTTCAGGCCTAATTTTCTGCAAATTCAACAATCAATCATGATCAAGATTAATTACTATTACTTTGATATCAATCTCCAAAGATATCGCACCCATAACATCACCTTATTCCTAAACATACGAAAATTACTGAACATAATATTCTCAATCCTATCAGCAAAAAATCTAAACTTCCCAATAATAGAGAATCCCGCATATTCTTTATATTTTATACGCAATCATAACAATTTCCAATTACAAACTATATAAACACAGCCTCACCAAAATAGAGTCAAAACAAACAAAGCTAAATAAATCCATACCTAAAACAATGGCGACTTCTTTTGCTTTCCTCAGAGACATTGTCCATACAAGACTAAGACTAAGACTGCATGGAGAATCCAGGTCAAAGTCCTTCATAATTGGCGCCAGTATAAAGCCAAAACAGGAGAATCCAGCTTAACACTAACATGTTGATTGGTAACTATTTATGATTTCCTCTTATATTTTTAAAATATCTATGGTTACAGATTTGATTGGTCAAGTGGTGAACATTAGTGAATATGGAGACAGTTGAAGTTAACAACAAGCCAATGCACAAACTCGTGTTTGAGATGCGGGACGAAAGGTTACATTTGTCTGCCTAATTCTAAGCCTTTATTAAAAAATCGTGAACTAAAATCAAATTTTGATTGATAGGGACGAGAGGGTATTGTGTACCTTGTGGGGCTCATTTGCTGACAAAGTTTTTAGAGACAGCCAGGCATCAAATGGTGTCATTGTGGTTTGCGTCCTCAGATTTGTCAAAGTGAAAACATACAAAGGTAATATTCTGCTCTCACCTTCCAAAATAAAAAATTCAAATGAAAATGTAATGTCTTTATATCAAATATAATTGGATCTAACCGTGAAGTTGAGGGGATTTCGTGATAAACTATAACACGGAAACCATAACAGGTGAAGAACCATATCGATTCAGACGAATTGAGTGTTGCCCATGTAGGAATCACCAATATTCCGATCCAAATTACCAAAACCCGATTTGTAAAAAAAATAATTGCAAACAGCAAATTCATTAATAGCAAAACGAGAACATTCAAACCACAATACTAGGCATTTTGGATCAGGAAATACCTTTGCGACGGCATGATTCCAGATATTATGAAATCAAGTACAAAGCAACATCGATGGAATCAGACACTGTAGGAACTTTATTCGTTTTAGGAGAGAACAAAAAAAAAACAATTCGACAAAAAAAAAAAAGAAAAACTATATTAGTACTTTGTAAAGAACTGGGCCACAGACATTTTAACCCATCAATTAAATTTGATGATATTGACTGTTTTTTCCGTAATGGGCCTCACCAGACCAAATGTTAATATACAAAAAAACTTTTTTTTTCAGCTTAAATACAAAAAAACTTATGGTGTGAAAGTAAAACATAAAGTATATATACTTATATATATACTTTATTTTTAAACAGGAAAAATATGATTAGGTGTAACATCCGCGAACCGAAATCCCGGTTTGGGGGATTGCATCGGTCGATGCAAAAGGTGCATCGGTTGATGCATGTTTTGTTTTCTGCGTTTTGACTTAAGTGAAACGCTGCGTTTTGGGCAAAGGGAAGAGGAAAACCCTTAAGTCGATTCTTTTGTCTCATTAGTCGACTTAGGCCGTTTTTGAGAGAAAAAGAAAGAGAGAAAAGTTCCCTAAGTGTTCTTGAGTGTTCTTGGTGATTTCTGGAGATTGAAAGTTGTTCCTGTAGAGATATGTAGATGGGATCGTTGTAGGAGCTTCCTGGAGGTGTTTTCTTGTTGGTTTAAGGTTCAGATTCGTCTTGGCACAGGTAAGTGCAGGACCATGGGTTATCTAAGCTAGAGCTTCTCTGATATGCTTGTTTATGTGTTGTTAGGCTTGTTAGATGGTTATTTGGGACGTTAGGAAGCTTTCTTGTGGCTTGGGATCGAGTTTTGTGGTTGCAGGAACAAAGATCCGGCGAGAAGCTTCGGGGAACACAATGCTCGGCATGTTGCATCGGTTGATGCACTTTGTGCGTCAGTCGATGCAAGTGCGAGGACGACGCGTAAAACCTAGAGTTTTCGTGTTATGTCGAACATGCGTCGGTCGATGCAGTGCGAGTGTCGGTCGATGCATGTGTAACTTGCATCGGTCGATGCATCC
>NC_025703.1:15276126-15279154 GCF_000633955.1 Camelina sativa | reverse complement strand
CGACTTTTGTGGTTGTAGGAACAAAGATACGGCGAGAAGCTTCGGGGAAAAACAATGCTTGTCATGTGCATCGGTCGATGCACTTTGTGCGTCGGTCGATGCAAGTGCGAGGACGGCGCATAAAACCTAGAGTTTCCGTGCTATGTCGAGCATGCGTCGGTCGATGCAATAGGAGTATCGGTCGCTGCAAGTGAACCTTTCATCGGTCGATGCATATCATGCGTCGGTCGATGCAACCCCAACAGGTGTCGGTCGATGCATGCTTGTTGTCGTTCGATGCGGAGTCCTGGTTTGTTATTGTTGATTGTTGATTGTTGGTTGATGGTTAGAGATGTCTCTATTGTTTGTGTGTATAGCCCAGTAGATGGGAGGATTGCCTTACTAAGTGTTTATAAAATACTCATGCATTACAATTTGTGTTTGTGGTGCAGGTAAAGGCAAAGTGTGATCGTGGAATCAAGGCAATGAAGAGGAGGATGTTCTAGAGACTCGATTGGATGTTGTCTGGCATTGCTAGGTTGCTAGAGTTGGGTCATTAGAAACATTGCTAGGTTGTTGGTTCCATGTTTTCTGATGATTTGGATATTGGTTTATGGTTATATTTGATTATTAGATATTTTATTATTGGAATATTATTGGTTATTTCCGCTGTTTGATTGTGGTTGTGGTTAAGTGGCTAGTAGATATGAGACCACTAGTTATAGTATATTATTATTATTATTATTATTTATTATTTTAAAAAAATGGATCGGGTCATTTCATTATACATTTATGCATTGTTGTTTATGATGCAAACAAGTGTCTTAAATTGTATACAATAAGTTTGAATGATGTATAGCAAAAATACATTTAACACATAAACACAAACAAATAAATAATATTTTAAAACCTGGTTTATATAAACTCTAACTACAAAATTACTACAATTATAATCTTCGGGTTCATAAAATTTCATTTTTAATAGATATGAAAACAATAGAAAATAAAAAAACGCGCGGTTAAAATCTAGTTCTAGTTATTTTCCCAAAAACTATACACTCGACATGCATAACAACAACAAAAAAAAATACATACAGTCACACACACAACTTGACAACTTGCATTTTAGGGCATCTTTAAAGGGGCAACTATTTTTGGTGTTCTTAGACTAAATATATTATGAAAATAATGTAAGATCAGTGTTAAAAATTAGTTATTGGGAGAACATGTTTAAGATCATAAGATTTAATAATATAATAATATTAAACAAATCAAGAACATTTACAAGTATCTGCATTTTTGCAAACTTAGCTTCATAATCAAAATGTTGTTGAGAAGCATAGTTGAGGTTTGTTTAATAAAATTTCGTTCAGGTTCAGTAATATTTGAATGTAAAAAATGCAGTTAAAAGAAAACCTTTACTTATATAATGGTTTTGTGGAACCAACTCCCTATACTCGTGAAGATTATTACTCTTCCTTGGATCTCTTCCTCGCCTCTGCCTCCAAGAGCTCCAGATCTTTGTTGAACTTGCAGATGCGGTAGATGCACCTGTCAATGAACAGAATATATGCCAGTGTAAGAAAGCTAAACTGCAGACCAAAAACTAATTGCGAACCAGAATCAATCAAGTTGTGAGAAAGCTTCACCAAGAACCAATTGCCAAAAGAGTCACAAGAACATTGTAAAACTCAAATTGATCAAGTTGTAAAAGAGGATAAACACTTACCACCGTGCGAAAGAAGTAGCTAACAGTGTTCTCAAGACCTCTTTTTGCAGCATGATGTTCGATGATCTTTGAATGCGTAAGAGGAACTCTTTCAAGTGCAGTACATGCTAGTCTCATTAGCGGCATTGTGAATGGTCTGATCCCTTCTGTTAGCTACACATGATCATCGTGCAGTCATTGCACAAGCATAAGTAGAATCTCAATAGAAACTGAGCAGAGAAGGGCAAGTCTAGTGCTTTACATCTCACTTCCACTAATCCAATTTTCAACCTATTAATCACTTCACAGAACTACGCCCAGAATCCGATCAAACATTAGAGACTCTTAAAAAACAACAGTATATTCAACCTATCGATCACATTAGCACTCAAAATAGCGAAACATAGACATGGATCAAACATCACGAACTCTAAAGAACACATTCGATTTGATTGATGTTCATGGATACAAACAAGAAACAACATCAAATTCTCAGCTTTATGTTGAATAGACAATCAAACAGATCCAAATTACAGGAAATTTTAGCTAAACATCATCAAAATCAGAGCTTCAGAACACTATCAAATTTGCCACTCAACGAGCAAACCCAATCACAGTCAGAAGCAAACCAGATCGAATTTCGTGAATTCGAGAACAAACCTGATACTCCCAACAATGGCCCTAGCTCGAAAATATCGAAGAAAATGAAATGAGAGTGATCTCTCGTTTGCCAAAATTTTTTTTCCAATAACAATCGGCCACGTCACATAAGAACAACCCAAAAAACAGTTCTACAATAAGATCAATAAAACTGATCTAAGCCCACTTTTTCATTTTTTCTAATTTAAATAAGCCCAAGAACACAC
This sequence comes from Camelina sativa, assembly GCF_000633955.1. Taxonomy (NCBI): domain Eukaryota; kingdom Viridiplantae; phylum Streptophyta; class Magnoliopsida; order Brassicales; family Brassicaceae; genus Camelina; species Camelina sativa. The sequence continues at coordinate 15,276,601 of NC_025703.1, read as the reverse complement.
TAAGTGTTATGCCAATAAAGATGGCCTTAGAGACATATTTTTGAAAAGATACGTGACACGTGGTTATCCGTCTATCACACAAGTTTAGATTACGATTTGGGATCCATTATTAAACGTAAATGCTAAGTGTTCACTGTTTTGTTCCCCGTCACATAGTCTACTTTTGGGTAAGAGATGAAACAGAGTTTTTTTGTGATTACCATTATATTGGGTTTGGCTTTCTCCGTGAGATGTAGCTATGATTACAGCAAGAACGAATTCCCCGAAGGTTTTGTTTTCGGATCAGCTTTCTCTGCTTTTCAGGTTAGTGAGTTGGAACTTATTTTCTTAAGCATTCTCTATGTTTTCAGTGGTCGTACAATGTATTTTTTTTTTTTTTTGGATCTTTGAAAAGTGGGAAGGAGCTATTGATGAAGATGGGAGGAAGCCTAGCATTTGGGACACATACCTTCAGTCTAGTAATGGACATGAACTT
>NC_025703.1:15264178-15274448 GCF_000633955.1 Camelina sativa | reverse complement strand
AAAAAAAAAAAAAATATAAGGTTGGTCATATAGTGATCTCATGTATATGTTCTTGTACGTGTGATTTTTTTGGTAGCTCATAAAGTTCAACAATGTTGATTCAGGAGGACGTAAGGCTGATGTATGACATGGGTTTAGATGCTTTTCGACTCTCCATTTCATGGCCGCGGCTTATACCAAGTGCGTGCGTGTGTTTGTGTTTCTTGCCAATTTTGGTTACCGTTTGGTTTTGTTCAAATTAGTAGTTTTTTTCAGGTGGAACAGGCCATGTGAATCCAAAGGGATTACGGTTCTACAAAAACCTCTTAAATGAGCTCAAAAGATATGGTGAGACCATTTAGTGTGATTGTGTATATATAGATAAGTCCTCTGTTTTGGAAGAACATGAATTTGAGTTTGTTATTGGGTTCTCTCTATTTTGGCATGAACTGAGAGTACAGGAATTGAACCGCATGTTACGTTGCATCACAATGATCTCCCTCAGGCTCTTGAAGATGAATACGGTGGATGGATTGACCGCAAAATCATGTAAAAGCTTCCTTGCAACTAAAAAAACATAAGTGTGTGCTGTCTTATATTATCTTCTTCTGTTGCAGCGATGACTTCACGGCTTTTGCAGACGTTTGCTTCAGAGAGTTTGGGAATACAGTGAAACACTGGTCGACGATAAATGAACCCAATATGCTAGCATCGGGAGGTTACGACTTGGGAGTTATGCCTCCTAAGCATTGTTCTCCTCCCTTCGGGGTAGTCAATTGCTCCAGAGGAAACTCTTCAACTGAGCCTTATATTGCACTCCATAACATGTTGCTTGCCCACGCATCTACCGCTAGATTGTATAAGCAAAAGTATAAGGTAAGTTTACAAACACACATTTCGTCTCTTGAATGCTCGACTTACCTCTCTCTATCTCGCTGTCTCTTGTGTGATGTTGTAGTATAAGCAGAATGGATCTGTAGGTATAACAATTTTTGCGTACTGGATGGTTCCTTTTACTAGCTCTCAAAAGGACAAGATCGCAACTCAAAGAGCCAAAGATTTCTATTTAGGCTGGTTTGTTTGAATTCTTTGTTTTTTTTTTTTATGTTTATTCCAAACTTCTTCTTTGGGTGCTTTGTTAACAAGGCAAGAACATACATTCTTCCAGGGTTCTGCACCCACTGTTGTATGGAGACTATCCTGATGTGATGAAGAAGATCGTGGGAAAGAGAATGCCAATTTTTTCGGAAGACGAATCAGATCTCGTTAAAGACTCATTCGACTTCTTGGGAGTCATACACTACACAACATTTTACATCAAACACTTATCCAATTCCGTCCAAGGAGATTATAATTTAGACGTGGATGCTTCACTACTCCGTATGCTTTTTTTATATCTTGGGATCTTTTGTATGCGTTTTTTTTTTCTAATCTACCATATATACCTGACTTTTTTTTGTTTTTGTTTTTTTTTTGGTTTTTATCTAGGACAGCCATTGGGAATTCTACAATGGTCTCGGTGTGTTTCAAAAAGACTGCCAATAATTTCAGAAGCCCGTTTTCGTATACACTCTTTTAATCTTGTCTTCTTTTATATATCTTACAGTTTGATGTGCTTCCTTGGGGTCTTGAAGAAGTGTTGGAATACATAAAGCAAAACTATGGCAATCCTCCCGTCTACATTCTTGAAAACGGTCTCTTTCTCTTTTCTTGTTATATATATATATATATATAGCTTCCAAAACATTATGAATCTTGAGAGTTTAATTGTGAATACTATAATCAGGTCAACCTAGCAACCACAATTCATCATCGCTTAACGACACGGGAAGAGTTGAATACCTTCACGCTTATATCGGTTCCGTGCTTAAATCAGTGAGGTGTGTAAATATACTTGTTCAACAAGAATTGCCTTGTAAACACAATACTAAACGGTGACAATTAATGGTGCAGGAATGGCTCAGATACAAGAGGCTACTTCCAATGGTCATTCATGGACTTGTTCGAGTTTCTCAATTATAATTACACATATGGATTATACTATGTGAATTTTACCGACCCGGAACGTAAAAGATCTCCCAAAACCTCTGCTCTTTGGTACTCTGCTTTTCTCAAAGGGACGACCAAAGTGCACAAGAACATCTCGGTATCTTCTTCTCCTGGTTTTTTTTCCCAGTAAATAATAGAACTCAATATTCTTATTTTCTTGAGTTTCCTTTTACTTAAACAGACAACCAATATATTCCAAAATTTGCATGGTATTTACACATAAAACATACGTATATTGTCAAGATTGGTACATAAGAGTAACCAATAACAAGCTTGAGAAGCCGTATGATGTAACCTGAAAGTAGATTAATTTTTTTTTACCATACATGTGTTCCACAGTCACCGACATCAACATGGTTTCCACTTAAGACTTCAACCTTTTTGAGTACTCAAGCATGCTAGCTAGCCTGTCACTGATGATATAGTTGGTCTTAGATGACCAACCAACATGTTCTAACTTATTATAATGTAACTCATCTTCCTCTTAATTAACTCACTTTAATTGCAACTTTATTCTCACATAAACACAACTGAAGCGTAACTGCAACTTTAACTTAGCACAAGAAAATCCAAGTATGATGGTAGAAGATAAAACACAACTGAAGCAAATGAGTGAAAAGTTTAAACCAATCGTTTTAAGAAGGGAAATTCATTTTCCTCAAGAGGAACAACGGTGGGATCCCGGACCTATGCATTTTCACCATGTCTTCTCTCACTATGAGTTTTGTCTCCACAACTCCCTCACACTTCTTCGACGGAGAGGAACCTCATTCCTCTGCACCTCAATGAACATAGGTGTGGTAACCTCGGACAAGACAACGATGGCAGGGTCGTTTGTTCTGAGGAAGTCCCTATATAGACGGATGGCAGTAGCCTCGTCATACCAGCCTTGTTGGTACTGGTAATGAACGAAAGAGGGACGAGTACTGAGTAACGTGGTGAGATGGTGGTCTGGGCCATGTATATTTTGGCTAGGTGTGATGCAGATGACGAGGTGTGTGAGTGTGGACTCCGGCATACCCCACTCTTGTATAGCCTAGTTTTGTCCCTCCATACTCAGATGAGAGACGGTTATTACCCTTATCTCCTGTCGGAACTCTGCAAACCATTTTTTATCATCGGGATAAATCAAATATGCAATAATTTAATTTGATAATGGTTTCTTATGTCTTTATTTATTTTATTTTTTTTGTTACCTCCGCTGCGTTGCGCCCTGGTACTCATAGTGTCGGACATTTTCTGACGCAGTGCGCAAAGTCTTGTTTTAAGACATAAGATTTATTTTAAGACATTGTTTGTAGCTATGTAGAGAGAGTGAGATATTCAACTTGATTTATACACGCCTAAAAGACCCGTATCCCTCTTTTTCTTCTTCTTTTTAATTATTATTATGATTTTTCCCTTATCAAAAATGGTCCAACAATTCAATGGGATATGATGGAGTCGTCGAGAGAAGAAAAACTTGCACATACAATTGACTTTCGAAAGATATTTGTGCGGTTGCGAATTGGCATGGAGTGGACAGAAGCCTCCGGGAAACTGATTGGAAACTTCTTTGTTTCTCCCCTCCAAGCTTCATTTTACAACAAAGTCTAACGATCGAGACACATTGTGGTGGCAAATTGGGGCAAGTGGGAAAATTTATTTTTTTACAGTTTCACCATAATACCAAAACAAATTTTGTGGAGTGCTTCGTCTTTCGAATCTGCCTCTGCTTTTCACGTCAGATTTTAAACACCGATTTGAATACTTTTCACTAATAAATTTCGATGATCAGGCATCGTGATGATCGACATTAGATAATTTCAGAAAAGAGAAGTAAGTAAAATGATTTTAAAGGGCAGTAGTACTAATGGGAAATAACATATTTAGAAATGGGTGTATGTATACACATTCTTCATCTCAGAATTCAAGTTTCTCAACACTTGCAATATGTGATAATGTTCATGGTGGCTCAAATCTTCCATGAGAAAAGTTCGAAGCTGCCCATTTACTTCGATGGCGCTGTAGCCTGGTACCTTCTCCATGGCCCCATTTCTCATCAACTTCCTCACTTTGGCCACTTCCTTCCACTTATTGGCAGTTGCAAAGAAGTTAGAAACCAGTGTTTGGATCCCGGTGTTATCCGGATTCAACTGAAGAATCTTATTGGCTGCGATGTCCCCAACTGATAGATTCCTGTGGCTGATGCATCCTGAAAGAAGAGCAACCCAAATAGGCAAAGCATTGTCAAGTTTAGCCGATTTTATCATCTCAAGAGCCTCTTCTACTCTCCCTGCACGTGCGAGGAGATCGATTAAACACACATAGTGTTTTTCGCTCGGTTGGATATTATATTTGTTTATCATGACGCTGAACCAACGTTGGCCTTGTTCTACTAGACCTGAGTGGCTAAGAGCAGAGAGAAGGGATGCAAACGTGGCGTGGTCGGGTTCTATGTTTGATTGCCTCATTTTGAGGAACATTGATACAACTTCTTGACCGTTACCATGTATTCCATAACAAGATATCATTGTGTTCCAACAAACCAAGTCTTTCCTTCCAACCTGTTCAAAGATTTCTCTTGATTTTGAAACAGCACCACATTTTGAGTACATGTCCATCAGTGCAGTTGCGGTTACTCGATCAAGAACGTGCCTTTTCAAAATGAAACAATGTACCAATCTTCCAGTTTTTAATGACCCGACTTGCGAACACGCCACAAGTACTCCAACAAGAGTCACAAGATCCGGTTGAAACCCAAAGCTCTGCATCTCCACTACTGCTTCAAAAGCTTTATTAGCTAATCCATTTTGAGCAAATCCAGAGATCAACGACCCCCACGAAACCGTGGTTTTAAACATCATCCTACTAAACACCTTAGAAGCAAGCTCTATAAACCCAACCTTAGCATACATATCAACCAGACTAGTTTCAACAACAACATTCATAGGAAGACCTGTTCTAATCAAATAACCATGAACCGAACGACCCATCTTCATATCCCCGAGATCACCAGAAGCTTGTAACAGACCCAACATCACAACCTTATCCCTACCAAATCCATCATTTTGCATCTCTCTGTAAAACTCAACTGCCTTCAACGACTTACCACCCTGTGCAAACCCTGTCACCATTGTTGTCCAGCAAATAACATCTCTTTTCGTCATCTTTCCAAACAAAACCTCTGCTTCATCCATTTTCCCAAACTTCATATACAGATTCAAAACAGAGGAACAAACAAAGACATCATTTTTATACCCAAATTCCACTGCTTTACACCACACTGCCTCTCCTTTCTCTAAAGCCATACAACTCAAGCATGCTTTGATCGTCATAGTAAACGTTGAGCTATCTGGTTGAACCTTTTCAGCTATCATCTGATCATAAAGCCGCAAAACCTCATCTGGTTGGTTTCCACGAGAATACGCCACAACCATGGAATTATAAACAGAAACACTCCTCTGAGGCAATTCGTCGAACAACTTACGTGCATAAAAGATCTCCCCGATTCGTCCACATGAAGCAACGAGATCGCGGCTAATGGAGCTTCCATTAAGTAAATTACCGGAAGTGATTACGAAAGCGTAGACCTGAGCAATGTGCCGCTTGTAATTACTAGCAGATAGCAAAAGTTTGAGACGTCTCGGACACAAGAGAGTCCGCTGTAACATACAGAAAATGTTGTCTGTCGAACTAAACCAGACCGAATCTTTCAGACCAATTCGAACTTAACTCTCACTCGTGTTTGATTGATTCTATCTGATAATTATCCAATTAAATTGCTTGATTCTTTATAACTAACTTCTTCAAAAGCAAATTTGATTTTGCAAACCGGAACGTACTGGCCGGTCAATGCATTTAACACATACGTTGGGTTGAATTAATTGGTATTTAACATATACTCTCTCCGTTTCAAAAAATATAAGATGTTTTAGAGAAATTTTTTGTTTCATAATATAGAATGTTTTCAATTTTTTTATGTCACTTTTAGATTAATTTTGTATTTTATATTATACAGTATCGTTTCTGATTGGTTGAACTTGTTAAAAGTAAAAACTTTTTAATTTGCATGTTTTAGTTAAAATATCTTATATTTTGAAACGGAGGGAGTAATATTTTGAACATACACAAAAAATACATATATTATCAGCTGTGATATGAAGTATAACTTAACACTCTCCTTAATTAGTACCTCTCGTAATAAGTTTTTGTAACTTATAAAAAGGAGATTTTAAAAATCCCCTGTTATAAGTTATGCTACTTTATCAGTAACATTCTCTAGGAAGAGTTTGGTACTTAGAGCGATCAGAACAATAGTCATAGTTCATGTACTTGTTCCTGAAATGCTCATACATACTCTGTTCGTGTCCGTTTAATCTTTGATAATTGCCTGCATTCCACCAGTAGTTGGAGGATGCACAAGCGCCGACATTATTACTCCGACCATCTATGTTGCAGCCGGATAGAGAGAAGTCTTGGAAATGGGCAATGAAAGGAGAGTATGCCCAATTAACCTTAGTCCGACCTCCATCAGTCGCCCAATCGTCACCGTTCCAGAGACTAGCCTCGACTTGCATAGGCTTTGATGGATAGCTTACGCCGTTTTCGTTTTTGTACACTCTTATTGGGATGTTGTCCACGTAAAACCTAGCATTCCCACGTGAATTATAATTGCATTAAACCTATTTGTCATGAAATGAATAGAGAAAGATGACAAATAAAAGAAGAAGAATTAATGTAATCAACGTACACAATTTGGTAAGGGTTCCAAAGAATCCCATAAGTGTGGTAATGTTTGGTTGGGTTGAACCAAAGCCTAAACCTCTCTTCTCTGTTTCCTTCTCCATTCAGAAATAGATTTGTCTGTAACGTTACCGGTTTCCCGTTGTTGTTCCCTAGAAATTCGAAGTCAATCTCGTCGTGGCCACCTCCTTTCGAAGTCAACTGTAATTATTTACGTATATATAGACAATTTATTGATAATGTGTTTTGAATTAGTCTATAGATGTGTAATTAATCAAGAATACAAACATAAAAGGCCGTGACGATGCCGCCAGTATTTCCTCCGGGAACTTTGATTCTTATTTGGAATAGACCTGATCCGTAGCTGTTCTTGGATTCAAACCCACCACCTATACTTTCATGTAGAAGCAAAACCTATTGAAGCCTTACGGATTTCACAACTTTTTCATGGTGTTTTATATAGGCAAAAAAGTAGGGAGACGAACCTGAAGATTGATCCATGTAGAGATCAACTTCTTGGCCAGAGTGGAGAGTGGAAACATGACTTTGTCCCCACGTAACAACATAATTCTGACCGAAAGTAACATATTTTTCGATCCCTCGTCCTTTGAAAACCCTAGAATCTACCCCTGTGATGATCCATAACGCTAGTGCCAAAACACCAAAAGTTCTCATATAGTCCATCTTGATATAATTCTTTTTTGGTGTAAGGTACGATAGTGTTGCACTGGTTTAATAAGTTGAAAAAGTGGAAAGCATGAAAGAAATGAAGGAGACAAAGAGATTAGAGTCACATCAAATTCTCCATACATCTCCTACACGCCATTCTTACTATCCCCATGCCCATCGGCCATCACCATTTTCATCACATGTTATCTTTTTTTCTAAGACCATTAATTACTATCTTCTACAATAGCTTATATGATAATTATGTTGATTTGATCGAGTATGGGTAAGAACAAATTAAGTATTTGACTTGAGTGTAACGAAATATAGAACTGTCTATGCTAACGTTAAGATTAACAAAAAAATTAAGGTTCTGATCCATTGCTCCTTTTAGGACTACTCGAAATTGCTACCTAACCTAGATCACAAGAGTGGTAGATAAGATTTTAGAAGCCTACTCCACATAATTCGTAGAACATTACTTCACATTACATGTCTATTTTATTCTTTATAACAGTGGAGTTCCACTTTTCCTCCATATTATTATATTTAGTCACATTTCCCCAATTTTAAAACAGTTCACATCTCGTTGTGAATTGTGATGAATATATTAATGTCCTGTCGAAATATTTAGTAACACTAACTCGACCAAAAAACATGAAGGACGAGAAAGTCTAAAGAAAGTGTAATAAGTTAGATTGCTGGAGTTTACACATCTCTGCTCGTTCTCCTCTACTAACCACCATAGGAATAAACTGGTAACATCCTGATGGATATTGTGTCGTGCACCAAATTGAATCCGTAGGGTATCCGAGCATTGAAAATTTAGATATTAAGCTGGTAACTGGAGCTTTTTGTTATTCTTCCAGCTGCAAACATAACGAAAAAACAACAAAAAACAGTCAAAAGGCAGAATTTAAAACATTAGGAACAAAGGGAGAAGATGAGGGAAATGTTACCTTAGGAAATAATAATAGAAGAAGTCGGCATATAGCAGTGTTTGAACAAGCCCGGCGATCCATGCTGCATCATTGTAATCAAACATTTTTGAAATGTCAGATCATGAATATTAAACAAGACAATAAATATAGAAAAAGGTGAATGATGAGAGGCAATGATGCATTAGGCGTTTTTCAACATGAGAGGAACAACATGCTTTCACACAAGATTCGCGTGGCAAAGAGGCTAAATATGTATGATGTATCTATTCAATTGAATCCAGATGCTAAATTTTAGTCTGACCTTATGAGCAGGCCAAAACTGACATCACATTTTCAGTCATAAGTTGCACAACTTGACAAAAACTAATCTAACTAGGAGGAAACTAAACAGTTGCTCATGCGCTAACGTGTGATGCGTGTAAATGACGAGGAAGGTTGAGAGAGAGAGGAACATACTTATCCAATGAACAAAGTGTGGCTCAGTGAAGTAACGGTAGATCCAGTTGAGGATGTATAATCCACGGTACCCCCTGCAAGAAGAGGGCATTATTGGTCAATCGAACTATGAAACTCAGAGTCAGAGCGTAACTAAATAATAAAGTTTGGCAGAACAGCCAGTCAATGATGTAAATAGGGTAGGATGTTAGTCAAGAAAAGAAACAGATAGCATTGCATCATAGCAAATTAGTAGAAGTGTAGAACAAATCACAAAGTGCACAAAAATCCAAAATCTGTTAAGTACCCAGACATGCACAGGATCTAGTCAAGAGAAGTTCAGAGGAATGAAGAAAAAAGGATACTTTTCAAACAAATGGAAGTTATGGAAACAAGATCGTACCCAAGGAGAAAAATATATTGCCCGGTCAAGTTGTCAATGTTTCTAGTCCTTTGCAGCAAAACAAGCTGAGGTAATATGGCAACAGCCTCCAAGTACAACGAAAACGTCCAAAGTACCTGATATCGTAAACCAGATAACAATTGCAGAATAATATAAATCAGCTTGTCAAACAAAACAGTTCAGGCTCCATGCAAAAAGAAATTACAGTCTTATTGTGAAGACAAACCTCGAGAAAGGTAAACTTTTCATGAATCAGAAGAGCTAAGAGTAGGCAGGGAAGCACAAGGAACCAATGGCGAAACGTATCTTGCTCCCTGTCGTAAGTCCTGTGGACAGCCTTATGATACTTCATGTACCAAACAATCGAAAAGGAACTTCCTAAAAACACCAACTTCATAGAAGTGTTGTAGATAGACACGAAACTCGTGAAAATATCCAAATAACGCGTAGCAAAGACAATGGCATAGAGTTCTTGAGTCTTCAATGAGACACCTACAAATTACACCAAAACACACAAATTGAAACTCTCGTAAACGCTGAATCAAACGTGATGATCCAACGAACTACATTTAAAACCTCAATTCCGTGAGATCCATCCATACAAATTTCACCAATGGTGACCAAACTAGAACCGATACTCGAATTAGATCCATCATTTTCTACAATTGAACTACTCTTTATAAATTCCCAAATTGACAGAAACGTAATCGAGTCAACGTCAATTGTGAGAAGCTAATCGAAACCGCATAATCTAAATCACATTTCAGCCAAATTCGGGGTAAGAATTGAGGAAATATGTACATACCAGCGCAGGATTTGATGGTGTGGATCTTGAGAAGCAAGACGAGAACACTGGCCAGGTGAGTCATATCACCAGCTAATCTGAAAATGTTCATCTTCGATTCGTGACTAATCTGAACCTCCTCCTTCTGAATTTGGAAGAAACAAAGATCTCTAGGGTTTTATGAAGCTCTCTGCTCCTTTCGTCGTTTGTCTTCTCCTACACCCACACTACGGGTTCGTGCTAGATCTCGTCGATGGCGTTTCCACAAATTTTCTCTGCTTTTTTTTG
>NC_025703.1:15261880-15263175 GCF_000633955.1 Camelina sativa | reverse complement strand
ATTTGGAAGAAACAAAGATCTCTAGGGTTTTATGAAGCTCTCTGCTCCTTTCGTCGTTTGTCTTCTCCTACACCCACACTACGGGTTCGTGCTAGATCTCGTCGATGGCGTTTCCACAAATTTTCTCTGCTTTTTTTTGTGTGGAAAATAAATGAATAATTTGACTGAAAGCCCAGGAGTTCTCATTATTGGGCCTAGAAAATGAAAGCCCAGGAGTTATCGGTTCGATTTTAAACCGGTGGTTATCTAAATTAACATAAGCAACTACAAATTGAAAAGAGAGGGAAGTAGGGGTGGGAGAAAAAAACCGTAACCCGATAAACCGAACCGAACCAAAATAAATGATATGATTTGGTTATGGACCTTATGGTTTAACCTAAAATCTCATTTAGTTGTTATTTTTAAGCGGGGTGTATTCAATCAAAAACTGAACCGTAGCTAAACCGAATTACATATGATTTTTTTTTTGGTTTTAGGTTTTATAAAACCGGAAACAAACCAAACCAAAAACAATCCGAGAGTCGTAAAACAAAAAAGAAAAACAAACGAAAAAAACTGTACTCCTGTAGGTGAGTGAATGTAGTTAGTTAACCAGTGAAGCTTTCTTTCTTTTTAGTTAGGTGGTTTGCCGTAACCATAAGTGTAGTTGGAGGATTGTTCACGTCTAGCCCGACCACTTATTGATTGTTCTAGTTCAAATCAAACATATCAGTGACACAACCAAATTAAATTAAGAATTTATGGTACAACTAACAACTTTTTATATTTGTTCTCTCTACTGTAACTTCTTCATTTTAATTTGATTACATATTTTACATGTAACATAAGATGGGTTTGGTTAAGTTTTCTATTTGAATCTTACAATACAAGCACTAACCACATAATTTCTCTCTAATATTCAGTGACAACACAAACAACAAAGGAAACACGACCTTGATTATGATAAATTAAGGTAATAAAATTGACAGAATAGTCTAAAAAAGATCAAGAACTTCTAAAATTGTGGTATTACAGAGAGGACAGTTCCCTCTTTGAACCCAAAGCTCTCTCGAACACAACCTACAAAACGTATGACCACACGGAATAAACGCAGCTCCTTTACTTCTCACCATACACACACAACAACTTCTCTCCGCCGCCGTCACCGTCACCGTCTCCTCTGCTTCTCCTTCGACACTTACAAAACTCATCTGCTCTTCATTCTCCTCTAACAACTCCATCAAAGACATCCTCGCCGGCTCCACAAACGTTTCCTCTTCTCTCGCCGATAACGCTCTCTCCTCCGCCAACACAGC
>NC_025703.1:15225576-15261780 GCF_000633955.1 Camelina sativa | reverse complement strand
ATTAAATTAAGAATTTATGGTACAACTAACAACTTTTTATATTTGTTCTCTCTACTGTAACTTCTTCATTTTAATTTGATTACATATTTTACATGTAACATAAGATGGGTTTGGTTAAGTTTTCTATTTGAATCTTACAATACAAGCACTAACCACATAATTTCTCTCTAATATTCAGTGACAACACAAACAACAAAGGAAACACGACCTTGATTATGATAAATTAAGGTAATAAAATTGACAGAATAGTCTAAAAAAGATCAAGAACTTCTAAAATTGTGGTATTACAGAGAGGACAGTTCCCTCTTTGAACCCAAAGCTCTCTCGAACACAACCTACAAAACGTATGACCACACGGAATAAACGCAGCTCCTTTACTTCTCACCATACACACACAACAACTTCTCTCCGCCGCCGTCACCGTCACCGTCTCCTCTGCTTCTCCTTCGACACTTACAAAACTCATCTGCTCTTCATTCTCCTCTAACAACTCCATCAAAGACATCCTCGCCGGCTCCACAAACGTTTCCCCTTCTCTCGCCGATAACGCTCTCTCCTCCGCCAACACAGCCCCTAACCGAACCCTTCCCTCCGCCGACGAAGCTTCCTCCGTTGTTACGTTCCCAGTGCTGGACAGGAGAAACCCGAGCTGGCGGTTTTCGTTATCCCTAACCGGAATAGGCGTATCCGAATTCGGGATAGGATTAGCCGAGATCCAAACAGTAGTAGCGTTACGTTTAAGACGGAGCTTTTCACGAAGACTTTTCCACGCGGTTTTGTCTCGACTGTGTCGGTCGTGTCGGTGCTCTCTCTGCATTACATCGAGAAGCGTCAGGTTCGAGTGATTACTAGACGGCGGCATCGGTAGTGGTGTCGGCGGGAGAATCTGCGGCGGAGACGGCGAGGTTACGTTTTTGTCAGACTTTAGAATAGCTTCTAGAGTTAAACCAGTTAACGAGCTCTGGTTAGTGTCCACCGTTGTTGTTGACATACGATCTAATAACGTCACTCCTAGCCTATCTCCACCGTCCATTTGAATCATCTTTCACCGATTCAAAAACCACAATACTAAAATGTGAACTGCAAAACAAGAAATTAAAAAGCAAGACTTTTGTTATATAAAACAGATCAATCGAAGACCTTTTCTCGGGAAAATCGAAGGGAACTAAACTTAGTATCTCAGCTTCCTAAACTCAGATTTCTAGGGAAAATCAGTTTCAGCTCTCCAAGAAACCCAAATTTTCCCGAGAAAATTATCAGAAACTGAAATTTTCGCTACCACAAAAAAAAAAGAGAGACCTTTGTAATCCAGAATGGTTTACTATTTCAGCATGACAGCTTCAAAGAGAAAATGCAAGAGATTCTTCTGTGGACAAGATCAAAAAAGCTTCGGTCTTCAAGTTTGCAGAAGAAGAATCCGAAATCCAAGAGCAGATCTGTAATTAATAGAATATACTTTTATTCATTAAAGAAACAGAGACAGAGAATTCTGATTTCTTTCTTATATAAAAAAAAAGATCAATGTCAGATAACAATGATAATATTTCTCAGAGAAAATACAGAAGAATAAATAAGAATAGAATTATTTTACATAATGAGCTCTTTGAAGTTTGAACACTTTCTTCTAGCTTTCTCTTTTATGTGAAAAGAAGGAGATATATTAAAAAAAAAAAAAAAGTGTGTACGAGCAGAAGAGGACCACGATTGGGGGATGAGCGTTATTTACAGAAATTAGTTGGTGAGTTTACTTATTTACCCCATGCATTTATGCGTTTTTTATTGATCGATTCTATTGACTTTTTGTGTGTGCAGAAGTGTACGTATGAGATCATTTGTTACAGCTTTGGCATTACAACTAAATGACGGAGTCGTTTGTTTCGTTGTTTTGTCTGGAAGTTTCCTTAAGGAAACAGCAAAATTGTTAAGCACATGACAAATGCATTTGTTTCTTGTCTTTTTTCACTGACTAGTAGTTTTGGACTCCACATGAGTAATTTTAGTTATTGTGGTATATATGTATGTGGTTTGTGAAGGCTTATGTTAAATTCAAAGTTTGTAAACAGTTTGTTACACGAATTAAGACCAGACAAGAAAGAATCTCTCATGGTCAGTTTTGACTGAGCATTTTAAAATGTTTTAACATTGAATGGACAAAATGGTCACCAAATGATATCTACCACCCACGTCTTGGGTTAAGTTTAATACTTTTGTTAGGAAACTAATCCACTAAAGAAATACATATGCTTCATGTTTTCCCCAATTATATTTGTAATGTTAATTAGTTAGAGTACTTCACACACACACACACACAAAGTCATTAATTCGACCCCGATACACAAAGGTATTTCTACTTCAGTATTGTTGGTTAGCCTGGTTATGGATAATGAAATCTTGTGCCGGTAGATATCATAATTGGAGCTATAAGAGCGTGACAATTACAAAGGAGATATGTTTGTATCAAAAAGCTTACATATGAGTGAAAGGTAAGTTACTATCTTTTAAGTCCACTAGAAGTTCAATTTTCTCATTGCGGTCAAGAGCCTGTAAGTTAATGAATTACATAAAGCTCAGGTAGTTTTGCAAAAGTTGACAAGGAGCAGAGAAAATACAAGTCATATATGACATATATTCACAACTTAATGATGTAAATTTGAGATTTACATGGATACTAGGTGATACCCCGTGTTACAGCACGAAATTAAATATTTTGTTAGTTACTTTTTTTTGTAATTTGTATTTTTGTAATGCAATTTTTTATTTTGACTTATTTTCTTTGTTTATATAGTGTTTATTTGTATATTTGGGGTTATACAGTAAATTGGAAATCTTAATAGAGTAAGTAGTTTGTAGAATGTAGATTTTCACGGAAACAGATACACTGTAATATTGGATAGTAGTTTTGTAAGAGAATAGACACTCCGCAATCATATAGTAGTTTTGTAAGAGGATAGACACACCGCAATATCAGATAGTAGTTTTGTAAGAGGATGAGTTTTTCTGTATTTTGGTTTGTCGTCAAAAGAGGAGAAGTTGCTTGTTAAATTTTAGTGTGAGATATTTCAATAGTTAGGAAACCATTGTATTTATAGTGAGATTATTTATATTTAAGTTATCATTTAGAAGTTAATATTTAATATATCAAATCTCAGCAAAATTGTAAAAAAACAATATAATTTATAGTTTGATAAAAATACCTGTTTTAACGGATTTAACTCAAACTTTTTTTATATTTAAAAATTTTTAAGAGTAAAAATATTAATATTACTTAAATATTTTATAGATTTAAATATATTATAATATTTTAAACTTTCGACGGAGTTCAAATATTTATAATAATTTAAACATTCTATAAAAATTTAAATATTTATAATCTCTTAAATTTTTTTAAAAAACGTAAATATATTATAATATGTTTACTTTTTAAAAGTTTAAATATGCTCAAATATATAACCAAATTAAATGGTTAAATTTGGATACCTGATAAATCAAGTTTCATGCTCATTTGTACTCAAAATATATTAGTCATATATTTATAGTGATTATGAATCATATTCCAAAATATTTAGTCGATGTGGGATATACAATACACATTTTCTGTAAATTAGTTTACAACTTTACATATATATAATTTCTGCGTTTTTTATTCTTTCCATCTATACTAATCATAATTAATTACTATAATTTCTTTAAGGAAATATTGAAAAATCTAAACTAAATGATGATTTGTTTTTATTTAATTGTATTAAGTTGATTTGTTGTTTCCGTAAATATCTCACAATATAAAAGCAAATCAAATAAGTTTACATATATATACAATTTCGTATTTAATCTATTGATTATTTTGGAAGCAACAAAGTCACAATCCATAAGTATTAAAGATTTCTCATTATTATTAATATTCGTAATAATTATAGGGATTAAGTATGTTAGTAGTTAATATTTGATATTATTGAAGTCATTAAATACTTGATACCAGTTTCCTTATTTATAGGGATAATACATCTGTTTGGTTGTGTGAATAATTATTCTTGAATCAAACCAAATACACGATCCGAATATTATAATCCTGGATTACAAATGGATCCGCGAGTTTTATTTCTTCTATTACCGGGTTAAAGAGGATCCGCGTCCCGACCCGGTCGTAATTAAGTGGGCGATTAAGGGGTATAATGGTCATTTATTGAAATCAAAACTATAGGGTAATTTAATTAAATTAAGTGATTCTCTAATCATTTTTAATGAAAAACGTACCAAAACAAAGTCATAGTCTAATTTGAATCTAATGGGTACTTCTGCTAGTATAGATACGACCTTCTCAATGTTCTCCATCATATATAACACCTTTGATTTTGGTCACTTGAGCCTTAACCTTGGCAAGTTTGCTGATCTCGTGCATAGTCTGCATGTGCTCATTTAGTTAAGAACTACGGAAAAACTACATTAGTTAAAAAAACATATCCACATAGAGCATCTCCAACAATCATCTTCATTTTAAGGGGAATAAGCTTTCAAAATAAAGTTTGAAGATCATTACTCTAATGGTACATCCTCAAATTTATTTTTAAAAGTTTATATTTATATTATAGTCCACCATATTACTAATCTATACTAGTATAATTGCAACACCTTTTGCTCAAAAATATGTTTTTTTGAAAATATTTACATTAAATGTCATTAAATATTTATATTCATATTCAAACAAGTTTAGTTAATTCTCTCTACTATCCTTATAACCAAGCGAATTATAATATTATAAATATCCATATATAAAATTTTCTACAATTAATATAGATATTTAGAAGATTTATTCCATATTTAATTTTTTTATTCCTATCATCTCCTTTTAATTTTAAATTTTAAATGTACTGAATCATCATATAATACATAATATTAATGAAAATGTATATTTTTCTGCATGTATTGTGATTTTAATTTTTTTAAACAAACATATATTACTTATTAATATAGTAAATTTACCGTATAAAGTAAATTATAAAATTTTAAGAAGTTTATAATTTATAACGGATATATCTAAACTTAATAAAAGTTTTAAATTATGAATATTTAAACATATTAAATTTTCAAAATAACACAAACGAGTAATATTACATGACGGGTTATATGACATGATATGACTGAATTAATAATAATAATAAAATAAAATATCATTAATATGCTACTTTAATACGGGTTAAATCTTCATTTTACTATTTTAACAACACTAATATAAAATATATCAAATCAAACTGATTTAATTAAGATTGTATTAAATAAAAATTGTTGTGCGGTATACCGCAGATTATATACTAAATCACTAAAATTACCAAAACAATACATTAGCAAAACTAGTATTAAAATAATACGTTAACAAAAAGTTATGTAAAAACTTGTCATGCGGTATACCGCGGGTCATAATCTAGTAACTAGTTATAATGATAAACTTTCATATATAATTATAAAACATACAATTAAAAATTATATCAAACAATATTAATAATTAGAAAATCTTATATGATAACACATATTTTTTTTTTTAAACAGAAAATAAAATTACATGATATAAAATTACTCAATAAAATGTTTTTCCATAATGCTCACATATATGATTAATAAGTGTGTCTTAAAATTATGATTAATGTTATTGTTGTATAAAATTTATTTTTAATGGTATATCTTTCAAACAATTGAATTTAATAGAATAATTTGTATTATATATAAATTATAAAGATTTAAATAAAATATGTGAAAGATTTTGAAAGTCACAATAGTACACACTCAATTTAAGAGTTTAAGGGATTGTTGGAATTTAAAACCTCAAAGGGTTTGAAGGGTTATCAGAGATAGCTCTCTAAAAAAAGTTGTTATTTTTTGGGAAAGTTACTATAATATTACATAAAAGTTTCCTTATTACAAAAGTAGCACACAATTGTTGGTAATTACTAGAATAAATTATGTACCCATAGTACCCCTGAAATTAGTATTGAAAAAAACGCAATTACGGCTAATGCCATTAGTGGAAAAAAAACATTGGGAACTGGGAGAAAGTCTACCGATTCTTTGACGGTACATTTTTCTGGTACATAAAGTCGGTAGTTATAGTTGGTATAGTGAGGTGACAGATTGAAGGGGTACGGTAGATGTAATTGGTATACTTAGTTGTAGTGTTGGTACACTTATGGGGTAAGGTAGATTAATTTGATAGATATATGATTGTGTTAGATTAAGTTGGTAGAGGAACTGCCTTTGATGATAGACTTATGTTTTTAGCGGGTAGATCGATAGACCTAAAAGGTAGGAAAGATATTTATGGTAGACTAATGGCCCGTTGCGACAGATTTATATGACAGACTTAGTCCTAAACAAATATTTTTGGTATACTTTATTTGTTTTTTGAAATAGTTTTAGTAGTGTACTGGTAGACTTATATTTTGTGGTAGATTAAGTAGGCATTTTTGACAGCTGTAAAGTCTTACCAGAATAATACGAATTTGTTTGAGCTGGCAAAGACAGTATAGCATTGCAATAGACTTATTGGGGGGAACCTTTACGACAGTCTAAACACGTTTGCTGTCCTTCCGAATCAATGGTGTTCATGTAATAAAGTTTGGAGCAGATTAATCAATCGTGTTTTGTTCTTCGGCCGGACCAAACGTGTTTTTCCTACTCAGTTTCGGAAATCTTTCCTCTAGGTTCGTCCATGGAAGAGCAAGATATCGTTTTGGTGTGTGGGAGGTGGAGGGTAGACAAAAAGCGATGGTTGTTTGATGTTGATACTAGCATAGGGTGCAGAATTATAATTGCCGATAAAGAAACGAAGTTTGAAGACTTTACTGCTATGGTGTTCGATGACTTTGGTTTCTGTGAAGGAACTTCCGGAATACAGCTGAGCTATATGTTAGATAGATATAAAAAAGCGGATGTTATATGCCACCAGTGATTGTTTCGAATGGTCGGTAGTTTCAAAAATTTCTCAAACAGTGCAGAGGTGAACTCGTCCGACTTTGTGTTGAGATTGAAGATAAATCTGGTGGAACCTTGTTCGAGGAAGTTAAACCGAACACCACAGAGACTAAACCCAAGACGCCTGAAGTCGTTGTAGATGATTTCGTAGGCGTGGCAGAGGAATGGGAAAGAAAGATGAAGAGTACGAGAGTCGGAAGGTAGACGGTGAAGATAATATAGGAAAGGATGTAGATGACGATGAAGCAGATGACGAGGAGAACAGTAGATTTGATTACTATGACGACAACGATGGTGCAAGTTCAGGGGATGAAGACTATCGGCTGTACTCCAACTTCGCCCCGGATGGAGCAGAGGAATCATTGAACGGCGGACCTGGGGGTGGGTCTTGTAGAGAGGAAAAAGCGTGTAACAAGGAATCAAATATTCGTACCCGCAAGACTAACTCTGCAACTGATGCAATTGAGAAGGAGATTCGCAAAATAGAAAGCGGAGGTGGTGATATTGCTGTAGGGGATAAGTTTGATAGCAAAGATACGTTGGTGGCAAGGTTGAAGGTGCTGAGTGTATTAGATAAATATGATTACAATGTTCGATATTCAACGCCCAGTTTGCTAATCGTTGAGTTTTGGGTAAAAGGTTGTAAATGGAGAATCCGGGCTTCAACCATTGGTGATTCGTCGGTGATGCATATTCGCAAATATTGTCGTGAACATACATGCTCTGTTACGGAACGATATGGCCGTAACCGTAATGCTACACCACCAATCCTAGCTCATTTATAGAAGGACTATGTTGGTGGTGTGGGAGTTTCTGTTGTGCCAAATCTTGTTGGGGAAGGGCTCAACCTACGATATGGTGTACAGGTGAGAGACAGTAATACTTAAAATGCAGTCTTTTTAATGTGTATGGGGGTACAATAAAATTCCTTGATTTGTATAGGCGAGGATGAAGTAGGTATAATAGGTGTATTGGGTTGTCGTCATTGGGGTACATTTAATAACAAACTGTAATATAATGAGTGGTTTACATATGATGGTCTATAGAGTGTACAAGTAATATTTTCTATTGTTACTAGGGGGCTTTGTGTACGTGAAGACGTAGTGGAAATAATAAGAAACAGATTGTAGATTTAGTTTTTTGGTTTTTCAGAAATTAGATGATTTTATGGGCTGCACTACACATATATATAATTCGATCCAGTGGATGTTGTTCAATGCTGATGTGTTTCACTGACCATTTCAAAATAATAGCTTGGCTACTGGAAGGCACATCGTACACTTATAAAGGCGTGGGAATATGTTAGGGGTACACCTGAAAGTGGATACGCTGAATTACCTTCATATTTATACAGACTGAGGTGCTCTAATCCGGGGACCCTTACTAGACTGGACGTTGATGCAGAAGATAGATTCAAGTATGTTTTCATTGCGATTGCTGGATGCATTAAGGGTTTCAGGTATATGCGGAAAGTTGTAGTTGTAGATGAAACCTTTTTGAAAGGTGAATTCAAAGGGACTCTTCTGATAGCGACAACACAAGATGGGAATTTTAATATATTCCCTTTGGCGTATGCGGTTGTTGATACAGAGAACGACGAGTCGTGGGAATGGTTCTTTACGCAATTAAGTAGTGTAATTCCTGATGATGAAGAGCTTGCACTGATATCTGACCGGCATAAATCTATTGGTAAAGCTATCGGTAAAGTGTACCCCCTGGCAAGTCGTGGAATATTATTCAGAGATTTAGTGGGAGCGAAACATTCCGGCTGGTAAAAAAAGCAGCTGCAGCGTACCGTGTAGTTGATTTCGAAGAAATCTTCCAGTAAATTCAAGATGTGAATCCGCAACTGCATGCTTACTTGCAGCGTGCAGATGTATCCAAGTGGAGCAGGGCGCACTTTCCTGGTGATAGGTGCAACTTCACCACGAGCAACATTGCAGAATCGCTAAACAAAGTACTGAATCCTACGAGAGCCTATCTCGTTGTAGAGTTATTAGAAGCGGTTTGGAATATGTTGACACGTTGGTTTGCTACAAGGAGAAAACAAGCTGCCGCAATGCCAACTTTACTCACCAAAGGAGTGGAGAACCTGTTACAGGTATGAGATTCATTAACATATCCATCGATATATATGTTAACGAAAGGAGTGGAAAATGGAATTGGATATGTTGTGTTCCTTTGGTTATATGAACTTACGCTTTCATTTACTCAGAGGCACGTATTGAACATTCAAGGCGTCTAAAGGTTCAAGAAATTGATGAATATCAATTTCAAGTAAGTGGTGGTACCTCTACGCATGTTGTCAATCTGAGGTATAAGAGGTGTTCATGTAGGCGTTTTGATCTGGAGAGGATGCCATGCGTACATGCTATCGCAGCCGCATATACGGCCAACCAATCAGTTATAATCCAGTTCCATCCATACTTCCGCAGAGACAGCCTCTGTAGTGGTTATGTGTACTCGATAATGCCGATAGATACATCCTGAATCGTTCCTACTGATGTTACATCGTCCAGATGTAAACCGCCTTTCGTTAGGAATCCTCCAGGAAGGCCAAAGATGTCGAGGATGAAGTCTTTTGTCGAGGTTGCGTTGGAGACAAAGCGGCCCCGTAAACAGCATGCTTGTTCTCAGTGTCAACAGGTTGGCCACAACCGTACAACATGTCCAGCTAATACGTAGTGCAGGGGTGTCAATAGACGTCTTCTCTTTATCTGGTGTGCACTTTCACATTTGGTCAGCTACAACAGTAGTACTATATTAATGTTTTTGGTGAGAGGAGGTCCTTATCATCGGTTACTAAATGTTGCCTGTAATTTTTGATGTCGTGTGAGGATAATACTCGTCTTTCCTAAGTGCCACCATCACTTTTTGTAACATGTTTAGGGGGAAACTTTTGAATTTGTAAGCCCACCCTTAAGTTTGACTATAATTGTTGGAGAAATTAGATTCGGCTGCCCTAGTTGGGCCTATTACTCGTATGGACTTTTTTAAAATGTCAAGCAACACTGTTTAGTGTTTGAATAAGATACTTACAAAAGCAAAAATATATCAGATTGTGTATTTTGTGTGGTCCATTAGAGAGGTCATAATGCGATGGAAAGGATAGTCTTGCAAAATGGTTTAACCACATCTATTGTACATGTCAACGACTACCAAAGTACTATGTTATGTTACTTTTACATTTTTTTATGTACGGTTCCTTGCAATTATGTACGTACATCGTCCATAACTATTGTTGTGTACGTACATATATAACTTTGTACTAACGTTATAATTTAGTTGACAAAATTTAGCCAAACTTTTTCCAGAATTCATTCAAACATTCGGATCATTCAGAACTACTAACAAAAAAAAAAAATACACAAAAACATGCATATAGATGTAACGGTTCTTTCATTTTTCTAAACTCCCTGAGCTCTCCCCTTCGACAGCTTTATTCTTTTCTTCTAAAGTCCCTGGACTCTGCCATACGTGCTACATCATATGTTTTATATAGTAACATCCAGCGAATTCAGATCTGGGGTAAGTATAGAAATTGTATTAATGTATTTGATAGTAGGAACACATGAAATATATATTTATATAGGAAAACAAACAGCTTACAGTGCCTTATGATTTTCCATTCCTACGAATTCTGGTTTTATATAGATTTTCGAAGAGGCTACTATGTTGACAAGACATGGTGCACCTACAAAACATTTACCACAATAAGTTATATATGGTTTAACTACCGCTTTATCTATCTGATCTATAAAATCGAACGTACCTTCATAGCTTCCAACCTTCCAGAACCCAAAACACAAAAGACAGGATCAGATATATAAGTAATATGACACTTGTTTGCTTCCCATGCATTTATGAATCGAGTAGCATAGTCATCTATGGCACGACACTTTAGGGTTTCATTCCTACGGTTTTCTCATGTTAATATAGATCGTCAAAAACAATAACTTAGAAATGAAAATGTAATCTAAAGGTAGCAAAAATCTCTTTTACCTGCCATTCAGTAGGTTGAAGACAACTTCATTGGCCGCATTTGCGCCCTGTAGCAATCTTTTGTCTTCCACTCCAACTACACACCCACATACATCTGATTCGGGGAAGAGACATACTTTAAACGTTAAAATGTACTTTCATATGAGATGTCTACTAACTTAATTATCAACTTTCAGGGGAACAAAACAAGTAACGTGCACAAATATATCAATTAGGTAAAGCAACCGATTTTAAACATTGTTAGAACAATTTGTGTAATGAAAATTGTAAGAAAAGCGTACCGAATGATATAGGATGATTAATTCTCCCACGAGATATATCACCCAAATCCTCGAAACGGAAGTAAAATTTTTGATTCACCGGTTGGAGCAGTCTCATCGTTGAATCATCAGTAAATTTTATTTGGAAAGGATGATGAGTATTCCTCTCCCTAAGTGTTTGCTGGATGATCATGAAATTCCTAATATCATACCAATCACCATCATCGATATACTTCCTCAATTTCTTGTAGGTCCATGGTAAAAACAACACCTCGATTGTGTCACCCTATGAATTGCATATCGAGCGTGTATAAGACCACTGTTAGATTAACTACTTCGTGCAAACATTTAATAGTAAACTGGTCTAACCCGTGCATCAACAAGGAGCAGAACCCGCTTTGGAAAAACTCAATAACAAACCACGAATGCAAAACCTTTGCGAGGATACACCAGTTCGTTCTTCCTGGGTGAAGAGCAGCGATTGCATCACCTCTGTAGTTCATTGTTTTCTCTGATAATATGCTGTTATTTGTTTCTAACCTGGGTTTGGAAACGAGACAAGGGAGATGCTATTTAAATAAAACAAAACGTCACCTTACTACGTCTGTTCGACTTACTCGCAACTCTCTCTCTCTCACCTTTTCTAATAAGCGAGACTCTTCGCTTTCTTTGGTTTTCTTCGTGTGTGTATTTCAATTTTTATTAATAACGGTTTGATTGATGCGTCTACGTATGTTATATTACATCAATAACGTTATGTACTTACATGGAACATGGTATTGGAGACGTTCTTATATTGTAAATGTAATATAACACACATTGTAAATGTTCTGGCAAGGTCATATTTTCTTGTTGATATATTCCTATTTCCTCTTGTGTCAGATGGTAAGTCTCCGTTATGTACTATATCCTGTATAAGTACAAGTCCACTCACAAGTAGCAACGTTGTGTATGTTCAGTCATAATTTGGTTTGTTGTGTACGTACAGACAAATCATTCACGTTGTGTACGTGGTATTAGTTTATTAAACCATTCTTACAAGCCGATCTTGTTGGTATTATCTTGTTGATGTATGCCTTTTTCCCCTTCTACTTTCTTAATTACGTTTAGGCGCCCAACCACTTTGACAAAATTGTTTCAATGGTTGTGAATAATTTTATCTTAGTCACAATTTGGGTCAAACAACCAACTCACATTCAAGTTTACCAAGCGAAACACAGTTGTACCATAACTAAACATTAGTCATACCATACGTAAACAACTATGTACCTAAACACACATAGTTGTACATACACAATAGGCAGATTTATCAATTAGAAATAGTTGTTTTGCATAAGCGAACAGCAAAAAAAAAGGATACAACATTAGGTGGTACATGATTCAAAATTACTACAAGAGAAAACCATGGAAACAAAAGGTCGGCTTTAGTGTGCGTACACCCGTTGACGAAGATATAAGTACTGCGCTGATAACACAAGACCTTTAGATGGAACGTTTAGGGCGAAACGTGTAAGGAGATAATATAACTAAAGGATCTCGGATATAGCTTTCGCCAACCACCAAAGGCCGCAATTTGTGCACACCATGTCATAATCTCGATAGTTGAGAGAGTAGAAACCATGCTCCAATAAAAACAAGTTTTCACATTCCGGAGAAGGGATCAAGGGAGCAACAGGATAGACGAATGAATCCCTGTACGTGTTTAGTCGCACCGTCTGATATCTACCCAAAAACATGAACAACTCCCTGCCCATAAGCCTTGCTTGAGATGATTTCAGTCGGTAGTGATCTGCATGAAACAGGTAAAGAAAATGTCCCGCCATGTCGGGGTTCCCATCTAACATAGAAAAAAACCCACATGCTACTGTGGTATCATCTTCTGTGGGAACGTTACGAGTTAGAAGTGCAATACCTCGCTTAATGTCTCTTTCCTCGGCAACAATGCGGAGACCTTCGTAATAGATTGCCTTTTTGTTCCCAGCATCAAGGCATCTTCCGAAGATATGCCGATGCATCCCTTCATCTTGGACTCTACCATTTCGGTGATGTGATTTTTGGAACCAAGAAGGATGGCAAGTAATGTTGGAGATGTTAGCATCCTTGAGAACTTCGGGCGTAAACACCGTTTTCACTCCTCGAGGTCCTGCCTTGAATATTGGAGCAAGGTACTTCAAACCATCAACTGCGAGAAACCCGACGATGATAACCAACATCTCATCTGGTAGATGAGGCAATTTTTGAGTCGCAGACGCCATCTTGATGTGATTTTTCTTTAGGATACACTACTTGTACAAAAGGGTGTTGGAAGAACAAAAAGTTCCAGGTGTACTGAGTGGGAGTGGTACAGTTATTAATATAATTTATAGAACGCTAACAAGATACTTATTTAGCATACACTGTAGCCGTTTATTGTTGTAATGTGACGAGACATACGTCACTTACGACTGATTAATTACACATCGCTGCAATATAAATCACATCTACGTTAATGTTAATACGACTTTTGGGTGTATGAGTTGTCACATTGTCTAACCTACTGCTGTCATGTCTACCCCTACGTAGAGCCAAGCGGATTTTAAACAAGATAATTGTCCAAGTCGTGTATAACGCCTTTGAAATCCGTTACTAGGGTGGCGCCACGTCTATACTAATACAAAATTGCAGAATCTGCGTAAGAACTTATTTATACTTATGATAATTACCGAACTCTTGTAAATTATTGTACGTACACTCAACTTACAAACTCTTGTATGTACAATGCCTAAAATTATAAACTCTTGTACGTACACTCAACTTACATACTTTTGTACGTACACTCAAATTATAAACGTTGTTAGTACACTCACATCTTTCAGGTTGTGTACGTCCTAGTATTATATTTAAGTGTTCTTGCAAGGTAAGACGATCTATATGGTTTTATATTCATAATTCCTCTCCAATGCCTTAGTTACGTTTAGGCACCCAACCACTTACCATACGTAAACAACATATGTATGTACATATACAAAAAACAGACAGATGTAGCAATTACAACGTAGTAAGTGGCGATAGATACCGCGTTCTTATAAAGGATACAACATTAGTGGTACATGTTCCAAATTTACAACAACATGAGACATTCCAAACTAAAGGCCGGATTTATTGTACTTACATGGATTAGAAGATATAAGTACTGCGTTGATAACACAAGACCTTTAGATGGAACGTTTAGGGCGAAACGTGTAAGGAGATAATATAACTAAAGGATCTCGGATATAGCTTTCACCAACCACCAAAGGCCGCAATTTGTGCAGACAATGTCATAATCTCGATAGTTGAGAGAGTGGAAACCATGCTCTAATAAACACATACAAGCACATTCCGGAGAAGGGATCAAGGGAGCAATAGGATATGATAATGACTGCATGTACGTGTTACAGTTTTTTCATTATTATATATAGAATGCTAACCAGAAACATATTTAGTTAACACTGTAGTCGTTTAGTACAAATGTGACCAGATTTCATAACTTAATAATGATTACAAACACATCATATGAAACTTAGTCAACAAAACACATCTACGAGATGTAAATTACATCCCTCTACTTAATTGTATACATCTCATCTACGTCATCGTATATACGACTTTTGGGGGTAGCAGTTGTCACATCGCAGTTGTCGACTGGTGTCATGTCTGCCACTACGTTAAGCTGAGCGGCTATTGAATGATTGAGATTTATAAAGTAGTGTATAAAGCATTTCAAATCCGTAATTAGGTTTAGACACATATATACTAATAGGAAATGGGAGATTTTTCAGTAAGAATTTTTTCCCATTTTTAGGGTAAGGGAAAATTACCAAAACTAACAGCGAACACAAATTCCTGAACATGCGGATAGCAGTTGCGTTATGCAAACGGGCGGGGATGGTTTGGACAATAGATTACGTCACACATAACGAACAAACGTAGTTCTTCTTCTTCAAAATCTCCTCCTACTCCTTCATCTTTTTTTTTCCCCCCTCTTTTCAAACTTTCGATTATGTTTCTCTATACATACAAAAGGAATAAAAAGATGCTCTGCATTAATCGGGTTGGTATTTGTCTTGTCTTGCAGTTAATACTATGTGACATAAAGATGAGTAATTAAACATTTAGTTTACATTGTATCAACAACGAGAACACCCCAGTTGGAATGAGGTCATCGGTTGGAAGGGCAAAAATGTCCAATTAAAGGTATATGAGGCTATTTGGTGCAAACAAACATCACCTATTACCTACAATAAATAAAAAACATGCACTATGGCTATAACATATAAATTACCCTTCTTTTAAAGATTTCAACTCCACATACTGAATTGGTGGTGATTATGTAATGTGTCAACATGATTAAATATGGGGAAATAATTATCGTTGTAATAATGTTTAAACAAAGACGACACTTAAAACGACGTCATATAGAAACTACCGTAAATTGCTATAATTTTCGCTCAACTCCCCAACAACCTCCTACATCGGGTGTTTTAATAGTGGGCAGTCGGTAGTTTCCGTGTATTTGTTTCTCCACATATTGCAATTTGTTTAGCTAACTACAAGAAAATGGCGTCTTTGAGGCGTACCCTGATCTGCCAGACGAGATATTAATAAAAATCGTCTGGCATCTCGTAGTTGATGGGTTGTCGTACCTTGCTCCATTATTAAAGGTTGGTCGTCGAGGAGTGAAAATGGTGCTCGCCCCCGAAGTTCTGAAGGATGCGAACATCTACCACATCTGTTGGCATCCTTCTTCATTCCAAACGTCACGGAACCCAAATGGTGGATGCCAAAAAGAAGGAATTCACAGGCATATTTTCGAAAGATGTTTAGATGTAGGGAACAGAATAGCAATCTACAACGAGGGACTACGGGTCGTTGCTGAGGACCGAGACATTCAGCGAGGTATCACACTACTTAAAAAAAACGTTCCCGAAGAAGCCGAGGCCACACTGGCATGTGGGATTTTCTCTATGTTATATGGGGACGAGCAGATGGCGGTTCATTTTCTTCACCAATTTGATGCACATCACTATCCACTCAAATCAGAGGGAGTACGGCTTATTGGGGAAGATCTGTTCCAACGGTTGTGTACATTTACATAAAGACACGTACACCGATTCACTAGTATATCCCTCCAGTTCGTTGCTCCATTTCCCGGAATGTGCCCTGAGTAGTTGTTTGAAATCGGGCAGATTATCGACCAATACACGTGATTATGACATTGTCTGTATAAATTGCGGAGTGTGGTGGGTGGCCATGTGAAATCCTTTAGTTGTATTGTCAGTTCCCTTCTGTGTTGCGATGTAATTCCACGTATCGTACATTTTTAATGAAATTAGTATGTAATGAAGATGTAAATTAACGTGTCGTTCATCAACTCTGTTTTACTAAACCATGCTCGATTTACATAGTATCCATAATTACATACTCGTTAATCGAACTAAGCACCCGAGAAACCCGTTGATAAACAGGTTTACATTATAAGTTACATGTTGATTAAATAACAGTGGTTTTGTGCCAAAACCACTCCAATTAGGGTTTTTTCGCAATATAATCAACCTTGGTAATATATAGGAGGTCAACCCAACAAACGAGAAAGTCCATCAGAATATAGTCTATCCCCATATAGATGACGTGTAATTGTTTCACCGGTTAAACAAACATAACCGTCAACAAAACGACGCCGTTTGTTTCTCTGGTAAAACGACACAAGCTGGAAAATTTCATGTTGTTTTACACTACAAAAATCGTCACAAAGCCTAATATTCTATAAACCAAACCCGATAAAATCGATCTCTTCTAAAGTAAATCAAAATTAGGGTTCATTAAATCGATTTGGGGGAAACAGAGAGAGACGCTGCGATAGATGCTGGAGTATATTGAGGAGTTGGAAATTCTGTTTATAGTTGAAGTTTACTGTTTTTTTATTTTTTCCTCTTTCATTACGTTCTTTGTTTCGTTCTTAATGTCTGCTTTGACAAACACGAGTCCAGTTGAGTATGACGATGCGGAATATGGGATCCCGGTTGTTTGTTACTGTGGTGAAAGGGCAAAGCTAAAACCTTGTTTTACAAGGACAAACCCAGGGAGGCTCTGCTACACATGTCGAAATAGAGAGGTATGTAACGACCAAATTTGGTTAAAATGTTTAGACTGGGTGACTTATAGTGATCTCGGGGTTGAATAAACCTCAAATTTTTTTTCATAACTTGAGGGGTTTTTTTAAAAAAATTGTAGGATGGGGACTATCACATTTTTAAATGGTGGGATGAAGCTATGATGGAGGAACATAAGTCAGTGAAGGAAGATACTCTAAAGTATCCTAGTTTGAATCAAATGCGTGCAGCGCTTCAGGACTAAAAAGAGGAGATTGCTAACATCTTAAATATGCACAAGGAAAATCAGATGGAGTTGGGAAGGATTAAGGCGTTGATTGCAAACAAGAGTGATGGTTTATGGAGTTAAAGTTGAAGAATGTGTTTGTTGCCACTTTGGTTCTACTACCAATAATGACCTATTTCTTTAAGTAATTTCGAAGCCTCATTAGTAGTACTTTGGGATGTGGTTTTATTGTTTAACAAAAAGTTGCACAATTATGTGGGTGTTAGTTTATTATATTTGGTTTAGTCACATGTTTTTACGTTTTGAACAATTACTGTTTGAAATGTTGACAACCAATTATTACTGACCAAACCCATGAATTAAACATAAACATTTGTACTCATACGTTTAACATAAAAGGTTGCCAGTATTAGGAAGATGCTGGAAAAATAAAACAATAAAACTAATTAACCATGCTTAAAACACACAACATTTTTCATCAGATTTCTTCTATCCACGTAAGATAGAATGTTGGTAGATAGGTAAGGTAGATAACATGAAAGGTTCAGCGACATAGTTTAAAAATTTTAAATGTTTGCAACATTCACAAATGCAAACATAAGCTACGATTCTTCATCAGTCTGCGCGCGGTGTTCCAAGTATCCCAACCGGAGTTTGAAATCTTTAACCTCGGGGAACCACGGGTCAAAAATCACTTTTGAGACACTCGGTTGGCTAACCACTTCCATTCCTCCTGTTGTGCGAAAAATAAGGATAGGTGTAACAATTTTAGTTATCTGTTAAACTCCGATAGTTAAAAGGTGTTTTAATTGTTTTAAATACGTTTATGTAATAAGTACCTCCATCCTTAAACTTTGCCCTCCAAAATCGCAAGACTACCACTGGTTTGCCTGAGGATAGCCATAAATTGCGGGCGAAATCATCGGCCATTTCATCATAAGCTACACATTGCAAGTGATGACCCCTACGCACAAAGACATCTACGTTAATAGCTCGTTATTACTTAAAAGTTTGTGAGAGGTATTAATCGCGAAAACGACTCACTCAAGATTCGTCAATGAAAACCATATCAACCGGGTTTTTTCGGCAAACCGTGGAGCAGTTGGATCGTCAACGAACAGGATTGGTTCGACGTTAGAAACTTCCCCCATCGTGTCTATGATGTCATGTCATTAGAATGATGGTACTGGCTATTATGATAGAAAAGGGAATAACAGAATGCAACATTACCTAAGCAGCAGTTTTGGGTGACCGGAGACCATCGTTCGTAAATTTTGTCGAAGTCGACGTAGTCGATGTAGTGATTGGTCGACAAACAACGAATGTTTTCCACAACCGTGTCAGCAGTGAATTTGATCCGGCAGTTGGACACCACGACCTTCACAGGGGATGTGTCATTAGAGACGACAAAATTTGAGAAGGTTTTCCACGAACCCTCCTCAATCCCCCTACGTACACAGAACTGGGGCACAAGGTTCTCGCTGATTTTTGCCTACATCTTCTCTCCCTATGGTGTGGAAAAAAGGTCAACTATGATGTATGCATAATTTTGATCTGAAGTGCATATAATATGATGATGAGAGTCACTTACGAAAACATCCGAAACAACCATTTCAACGGTGGAGATGTTCGCTTCTCTCTTTATCCACTTCTGGATGATCTTAACAGAAACCTTCCAATCAGAACGCCACGTGTGGAGATCGGATAGTCTGTCGAAATGCACCATAACATTGTTGCACTTCTGTTTTCTGGGTGATATTTGGTTTAGAGAGACGAATGAATACTTCACTGTGTGAGTATTTGTCTTCTTATATAAGCAGTGGAAAAAGACCAATGGATTATCCATATTGTGGCTTTTCAAAACGTCGTCACTGCACTCCATACGGATACCTCGTATGTAGTTAATTATGAAGCGGAGTAACTGCCGGTTTAGCGAAGAAGATACATCGCATGTACTAGTTAATTATGACCCTAGATTCCAAGTTGTATATCTGCGAATAATAGTTTGGTAATTTACACAAACCAATCCAATGTAAAATTTTATCAAACATCTAGGAAAAGTGAATGATGGGTTATTAGTTTTGCCACCTCACTAATAAAGGTAGATATAAACTGTAAATGAACCAATTACATTGAAGAACTGTATCAGGTGAATAAAAATACTAATGGAAATCTCAACCGTTGTACTGTTTCAAAAAATTATTAAAAATTGTTAAGTAGTAAAGCTAAGTCTTCGTTCTTGGTAGGAACGGGAAAGTGAGGTCTCAGTAGTGACGGCGCATTTGGATCTCCGTTAGGGTTGTTTCCATCCCGACTATTTGAATTAAGGTGTTTAGATCTGGGATAAGTTCTATAAGAGGAGCGAGAATAAAAGTCCGCAACGGAAAATTAAAGTAGGAATAGATTACGAAGGTCGGGTGAAATGAGAAAAATGGCGACTAGTTTCGCTCCCTCTTCCATCACTGGTGTTGATTAAGAAGGTAAATGTTTCTCTTGACTTCCCCATTCCATTGAAAGAGAGAATGGTCCCCAAATTCTATATTTGGTTGGAAGGGTATCTAGAAAATACATTTAAGAATCGATTTGATTAGCCCATGTCATGAATTATATGAATAGTTGTGTATTTGTGGCGGGCAAAGGATAAAGAACCCTAATTGTATTACAGAATTTAACTTTGCTATACATTGGTATTTGGGTTCATTGGCTTAGTGTACGTACATACTAATAATGGTGTGGAGCTATCACCAACTACAACCGTATCCAATGTAAGTATTAGACACATAATGTTGATTACGATTACGAGTATTTGTATTCCAACATTGTCCACCTTTAATTGAACAGATTTTGCTGCAAATTAATACTGAAATGGAACCTGATGTGCAGTGTAACAAAATATTAGGTCATGAAGTAACCATAAGGGGATCACCATTTGTAGGTTTCATATATATTCGGTTATTGGTTTATCTCCTGCGATCTAAACGTGTAAAAATGTATTTTGTACTAAGGTCTACAAACATGCGATACTATATACATATAACAAAAGTTTCATTATTTTGGAAAGGTGGATGGGGAAGAACTGCATCAGGAAGGCGGAAAAGTGGAGGGGTTTAACAGTACCAAAGGAGACGAAATACGTAAGGAAGGCGAGTCAGTAGATGCTTGTGACAAAACCAAACGACCTTTAGAAAATGAAACTACAGTTGAAGGTCAACCAGAGGCAAGTGTCTAACTTTTTTGATTTTGATTATTTATTATACTCACATATAGTGTGTACTTAGTTACTTTAGTGTACGTAAATATGAATCTATGTACGTACATCTTATTAGGCCGAAGTCCAAGCAATACGTAAGGAAAGCGATGTCGATGAGGTCTGTAACAAAACTGATGGACCTGTGCAAATTGAAACTACAGTTGAAGTTCAACCACTGGCAAGTGTCACCCTTCCATTGATTTCGACTATTTGTAATACCCACATATATATATAGTGTGTGCTTAGTTAGTTAAGTGTACGTCAGTATGAATCAATGTACGTACATCTTATTAGGCTGAAGACCAAGCAATACGTACGGTAAGCGATGTCGAGGAGGGCTGTAAAGAAACTAGAGGTCAACCAGATAAAAGTTCAGGGATGGAAGGTATTCCCGGTGATTCAGATAATTTGGTGACGCGGTCGGTTATTATTGTGGATGAAGCAGGATAGACAGAAGAACTGATCATCAAGCTACGTGAGAATCAACCATCCGAACCCATAGTGATAAAAGCAGGGTCAGTTTCATACGACCCGATGGAAGATGTTGATGATGGGAAATTCACCAAATTCACCGAGTTGATAAAACGTGATAATGTGTAAGTGTAGTATATATTACTCAGATAGCATAATTGGTATGTGTCTACTATTAATATAGGATATTCGTAACAATATTGTGCAGAATACACAACTTTTTTGGATTCCGCAAGGCAGATAGCCAATTTTTCTCTACTCTTATATTGCCTAAACAATGGGTTCAAAGTCTGGTACATATTTTAAATTTTACGTACACGATTTTAGGTGTGTACGCACTATGCGTACATGATTTCTTGTTGCCTCGCTCATCATACTGAAACTTGGTTTCTATGGGTGATGATGATGGATGATATGATATGATGATGGATATAGAGATGGATGCAAGGTGTTTCAATTACCCTTATGTAGTTGTAGCATAAATGATGTCAAACCATAATGAGTGTGATGCAAGCAATCAGGATATGAATACTCATCTAAGTTAAGCCAAATATGAAGGATGTTTGTCACTAACAACCTAATGATGATTATGAAATGCAGAATGTAAGCCTACTAAAACAGGATACTAAATGCAAAGTAAACAGAATGATCAAAGCAATAATGAAATGAAGCAAGAACATGAATTATAGTAAGCAAACTAAGCAATGACACATGATTAAACAGAAACTAAATGAAATGCAACAGGACAATGCAACTAGAATGAAACAAGGAATGAAACAGGAAGATGCAGAACATAAAACAAGAACTCTGGAAGGAGCTCGAGCAAGCACTCGATCGGATGCTCGATCGAGTGGATGGTCGAGTTGATGAACGAATGCCAGAAACAGAGCAAATATTGAAACAGAGCAAATATTGAAACAGAGCAAGCAACAATCAATTAACAATACTTAAAAAGGAAATCAATAAACAAAGAAAGGTCTTAAGGATGGATTCATGGGCTGGATTCAAGCTATGATTATCTAAAACTTTTCAACAAACCTCAATCAAACATGAGCCATCTCTAGACAATGATCTCCTAATACAAGTTAATCCAATCTCTTGGCAATAACAATCAAGCTAAGATATTCCCAGTCTAGCTCCCACTAGCAAAGATCATATAAAAGCAGACATTAAACAACAGATCATTAAAGTCAAAAATCAACAAAACATCTAATCTCTTAGCATGCTTCATGATAATCTCTAGATCTAGCTTTATCTAACAACTTAGACATTGGTGTGATGCTAAGAAGCTTAAGATCTAACCTTACCCTCTGAGATATAAGATTAGCATATAGCATATCTAGCCTAGAAGAGATCTATAACAAACAAGCTTGACCAATCTAAACAACCACAACCATCATCCAGCCCAACCCATCCTTAAGATCCTAAACCACTACTCACAATCACAAAACATGATGAACAAATTCATAAACCCAGAAATCAATGAAACTTGCATATTTAGAAAGATGAGATGAATATCTACAATATTGAAGAATTAATACTTTGAAAGCTATGGAACCAACAAGTATCAAAGATTTCTTAAAAATAAAACAAAAGTGGCTAAAGATCTAAGCAATAAAAAACAAAAAGGAATAATTCTCAAAAAGGGTAAATACTAGGTCTAGAATTGTACTCTAAAAAGTCTCCTCTTTTTGTGGCTGTAGAGTACAAGGCCTTTTATAGGAAAAGGAAGGGAAGCCCTAAAAAGCTAAAAGACAAAATAAGTGGGCGGCTAGGTCAACTCGACCAGGTGCTCGGTCGAGTGCTGGTCGGGTGACTTCTTCTTTTGCTTCTCCCATCCGGTCGAGTCCTTCTCCGCACACGGCCGAGTGCTTGGTCGAGTGGGTGGTCGAGTGGACTTCCGGACCTTGATTCTTCAGCTCCAAATCCCTTGTTTCCTTCTCTTGACAGCTCCAATCTTCTTCAGCATCACTTCCATGCTCCTTACGATCCAAAATCACATGTTTATGCAAGAAACTATGCAAATGCAATGCAAATCTACTCTAATGCATAAACAGTTCTAAAACTATGCAATAATGGAAAAATGAGATAGAAAATCATGCAAAAGATGTGAATAAACTAAGGGAAAACAGGGCAAAATATATGAATATCACATACCTATACCTATATGTTGCCTATGTACGTAGGATTCCCAGATGAGACAACTTAATGTGCTCATAATGGAGAGAAACTTATGTACAAACCAGACACATAAAATTAACGTATATAACGTTAGAGGATCGATTGTACGTATAGAGATGAATAGAACCGTACATAGCGTAACATAAGAAAAGAAGACACTTACAGAAATTAATGTACGTACACAGAACATAATAAGGTCGTTACTGAGTTGATGGTACGTACACAGATGATAAATACCTTACATATACTAATACAGGTTAGTAAGACGTCATAACTCTACATACCTAAACCCTGCAATATACAAAACACTATACCAAAAGAGTGTTTAAACCGATCGGAGCTATGTGGGTGACCAGACGTCAAATAATGTAAGAACGACATCCTCAAATCCCACATGTTACCAAAAAATATGACTCCACATCCACATATCTCACATATTACCAAAAAATATGACCATGTTCTATTTGCAACACGCGTCAAACCAATCTTCACCGGTTCCAAAATCATACAGCTACGGGTATTGTAATATATATGGAACCTAACTTCTTCAACTGTTTGATCTCGAGATGAACTCAGCTTCCGGATAATCTACTGTCACAGACGTACCATCTAGTTGCAGGAAGCAGTCTCGGTCAAACACTTCTGCAGCAAGTACCATCTAGTTGCAGGAACCTCATCAAACACTTCTGCAGCAAGTTTCATCCTAATCGAAGGCATGGCCGCATCAAATAGGCCTGTGTAATTTAGACCAACGGCTATACACTCTAAGCACTTCAACGTGTACACACCACAATCACCTTGTTGATGGTTCTGTGGGAGTGTTTTCACCCTGTAATAACTAAATGTCGCTGCCCCGATATTCTGATCTTTGTACCTCCGGTAATATGCTTGTATCAAGCGTGGAATCATTTTAGCGAACGGCTTACACTTTGTTTGTAGAATCGCGTCGTTTCTACCGCTGTTTATGCTATCGTAAACTCTAAGCCTTCAGTGGACTAAGTCAGCTTCGATGGCTACCTAGTGGTTGTTATCGAGGTTGTATGGGAAGAGCAGGGTGTCTACATCGTCAACCCACACCTTGTGTGTCATTCCATATTTTGGCAGCCTCTCCACGTACGTCTCAAAAATACCTTCTCCAAATTCCCATTTCTTAGAGGCTTCCAGTTGTGGGAATTCGTATGCCCACGTACTAACAAACAACAGGTCAAGGAAAGCAATATGATCTGTTATATATGGAGATGGCGTTTGCGTCCCTCTACTACGGAACATATGCATACATGTAATCATGTGTTGCAACACGAGTGAAATGTTTCAGGCATTAGTATACCATAGTTAGCTGCGTAAAATGTTATGGTACAAAACTTCGAAGCATACCGCATCCCATAACCAGCCGAACGTTCGAGTTTGCCATGATTATTTAGGGGTCAGGAGACGAAAATAATATTCGGCATTCCCAATGCTAGGTACTTTAGCCCTGAATCACAAAATTAACAAATCAGTTATAAATCGTAGTTGATATCCTAATATAAACACTAATCATATCACAACTCTAAATGAACACTTACAAATCATCAGTTAGGATTGACTTCAGCTTTTCAACTTTCTCAGGACTTGCCGCAATGAAAGGATCGTACTCTGCGGGAGAGAGGACTACCCTTGGGTGTTCTGCTCGGCTAATTAATGTAACTTGTATTGATTCGTCATTAGGGCTTACACCTATGTAAGTGACCACTGGATCTACAGATTGAAGATCATCCTCTTTTGAGGGAGGAAACAACTTTTGTAACAAATGTCCAAAATACCTGGCTTTTTCCTTTTCTTTCAGTATATGAGATGATCCAGGAGTACTGGTCCCCTCGGTTAAATCCAAAACAGATTCGCACATTCGATCCGACGGTACAAGGTTACCTCTACTTGGGAGATCACCACTTACCGGATGGATAATATTAATAGGAATGGGTTGTACACCTGCTCCATGTACTTTATCATTAAACTTTACTCTTTTATCACCTTCCTCTATCTGCCAGCTCTATACTCTTTTTCCACGCTGTACACTGTCTACCATCTGCTTTGGAATTCGCTCTAGACTCTTGGCTTCGTTAGCTTTGTCCTCTTGTTCGATTTTAATACTCCTAGACCCCATGATCCTATCTTTAACCGCTAACGGATTCCTAACACAACTTGCAACTTTATAACCATCCTGGGCTGAATGCTTCATCTGATATAGCCATGACTTGAACAAAGACATGTATTTAACGTTATATACAGGACATTTGAAACAAAATATGACCCTGTTAAACTAGAGAAATAGTAAACACTACAAAATTTGTGTGTACGAAAATCCAATATCAAAATAATTTCCAAATTATACAACTTCACAATACCAAAATTAAAATTGTTTCTTCGAATATATACATACAAAGACTTCATACTAGCCTTTCTCCTCCTAACGACAACCAAAATTCTGCATCAAAAACCATCGTATCATACTCTTTTACTGAACACTATATATATAACAGTATATATATAGCACTAATAACAATTTGATCAATACGGTACGCAGATCATACCTCCTCTATTTTAGGTTCGTCATTTCTTATTGTACGAGGTCCTTGCGTTCGTTGCGCTCCTTCATCCGTTGAGTTGATAACAACTTTCTTCAATAGTTGAACGTCACTCTCAAAGTTCCCTATCTTACTCTCCATACCTTGAAGTTTGTACACAACTTCCGCTAGAGCTCTAGCAAATGATAACTCAATATTATCCATTTTCGCCCCTAAGGTTTCAACCATAGTAAATAACCTTCCACTAACATCTTCACCCTCCACACCTGACAGCTTATCTCCAGACGCCTTCTCTGCTGAACATTTGTCCCCAACACTTTCTTTCTTCTCTATCGCATTTTTGGCGACATTACTGATACTGGTTGGGGCTGTCTCAACGAAATCATCGTCAGTTACCCCTACAACATGTTGCCTCCTCTCCCTCTTCTTCGTATATTCCCCCTTCCTTTTTTTTTACACAATCCCATTCTCTTTCATCCACTACGCCATTGATCACGTCTAACAGCAGATTATCCAGTTTCTTCTTCAACCCTTCCCCTACACCGTACACAAAAATTTCTCCTGGCCAATCTGGATATATGAACTCCAAAGGTTTTGGTACTAGATGCTTCACCTCAAGCTGCATTTCAGAGACAATAACATCAAATATGAGAAAAAATGCTAACCAAAAATTGTTATGTAAATTGTAGGCATACCCCTCCATTATTAAGGAGTTTGCTCCCAGATATGAAGGCTTCAATATCCTTCCTTGGCCTCCCTCCTCCCCACCTTAACATAGGCAAATCTACACCTTCTCTTACATTCCCATAGCTAGCCCCCAGCACCTTCACGCTCTCAAATGCCCATATCACCAATACATGGACACATCCATGGAGGGTATAAGCATTGTTAGCTAACCCAAGGACTTTTATGGAATCAACTAAACTCTTGAATCCAACCCTACCCCATTGAAAACTCTCATATGCTTTTTCATTCAACGCCCTTTTTTGCGTATTCCAGAGATATCCTACTGTTACTTGATAAACCAAGCACTCCAACATGCACAAGATACAACCGAACAATCTGAGTCTTCATTTCACCAGGCCACCCACGGCAGCTTCTCAAACCCGCAACTAGCTCGTGCCAGTTGGGTCCATTAAAAGCTTTCACATTTAAAGCAACCCATAAAGGTGTATGATCGTCTTCACACTCTGTTTCATCAATCTTCTCACAATTCAAACCACTAATTTCTTCATATTCATATAAAGAGAACCTTAGCAGCGTTCCTCCAACCAAAAACCATACCTCCGATGGAATATCTATTGACAATTGATTGGTCAATAGATAGTGAATGGTCTTTCCACAAAACAAGTAGTTTGATTCCGCTATATCCAATAACACTCCCAGTTGCGATTTCTCTCTTATTTTGTCGTACACCTCATCACCAATGTAGCCTTAATCAGCTAGATTGGACAAACAACAATCATGGTGCTTGCTTCTTATTTGCAGTGGACATTTACCATCCCGATACAACCTACTTGGATACCTCTTGACATCATTGCTTGACCCCATAACTACGATATAAGCATTAGTTTTGTTATTAATTCACCATCACAAAACATATGTTGCTTACTTTATCAACGAATCAACATGAAGTCTCACCAAAATCTTCCGAAAAACAGAGTTCAACAACATACTGAAAACTAACATGAATATATAGACATGACTATCGTCAGAAGTACCCTTCCACAAAATACAACGCCTACTATTTAATACTCAAAATCTTACTAAACAGTACACAATAGAGCTTAAACCACGAAATAGAAATTTAGATTAAGCAACGCAGAGAAGATCGCTATATTTACCTCGTCCTCAACTTCAATCCACCTCGCCCGCAACTCGCTGTCCGTCCGTCGTCCACCCGCCGGCCGTCCTCCACCCAGATTCAGTCCTCTACGCATTGGATCCAAATAGTTTCTAAAATACCCGATCTTAGCCCAACTTTCGTAAGGCAAACACCAAAACATTCAAGGGATCGATTCCTGCTTTTATTGGGATTCTCTATTTTTCCCTTTAACCATCTTCGTTTAAAAAGTAAATGGCATTACTATAATAAAACACACAACCCTGGTTTAAAAGTAATAATCAAAATTTTTTGTATTGTTTGAGTAACTCGGATTTCATTACGTATTGTTATAGTAATAAGCCTACTTTTATGTAATATTCTAGGTAATTTTCCTTATTTTTTTTTTTATTTTTTCGTTTTTTTATGATAGAGCCAAAACTACGTACCCAAACTTTTTTTGTTCAAGCTGTTGGGTTAACTGGTTAAGCAGTGGTAGCCTTTCCTTTCCAATTTCCACCACCATATCTCTTTGTTGAAATCCTCTCTAACTCGCTCCAAGAAGGCCATTGGAATCTGCCACAACAACACAAGGCTGCACAAAAAGAAGAGAATTTGTATTGTCATGTACATAAACAAATATGAGAGAAATATAACCTTAAATGCTTACAAATACGAAAACAAACTGTAGAGTATTGCTCATGTATCACCTAGCTTCAAACACAAGAGCGCAAAGCAACTAGCAAGCTAAAGACATAACCACATGCAACAATACATGCTAAAAGTTTGGTTGTAGCAAAGGAAAGTTTTACTTCCATTTAACCAAGACTAACCAAACCTTCTCAGTTCTCACAAACAAGCCAATACATAAGCCGGATGGAATCAGAACACCAAGAAACATAGATCAGGATAAATCAGAATATGCAACAATTACTAAAAGAAATAATATAATCCAATAAAGACACAAAGACTAACTTCATGCATTCGTTAGCACAACAAAGAGAACCTTTAAAATCTACTAATACCGATAAAAAATGAGCAAATATAGATATTGTGGAATCGATTGCAATACAAACACACAAATGTGCATCTACAATGCCTTCGAAAGTGAGAAATTGAAGGTTATTCTTACGTAATCCACCATCGACGATGTAATTAAAGGTGTGCCCATCGCAATTGTATGTGATTGTGAACATGTTAATTTTTAGTCGAAAAAAAGAAGCTTCTTTTTATGACAGATTTTTTATGTGAGGGTAAAAGATAAGTTTGTCATAAAAGAAGTTTACCAAACTCTTAATTTTTGTATGACAGATTTGATTTTTTATGACAGAATTATTTTGGATGACAGTTTTTTAAACTACAGTTATGACAGATTTATAATTGATAACAGATTTATTTTTCACGAGAGACTTATTTATAAAGACACCACAGACTTTCACAATAAAGTAAATTGTCTGGCAGATTTATTTTCCACTGTTATTTCAGATTTATTTTCTTGATTAAAAGTCTGTCGTAACATGAAAGATTTTTTTACAGAAAAATAATTACTAGGCTGACCTCTAGTGATAACAGATTTGTTTTATGTTACGACATATTTTTTGATTTAACCAAAAATCTGTCGTTTAATAACAAATTTATAATATTTTGAAAAAATTGCTAAAATGACCTATGTGAATACTATATGTTATGGCAGATTTGTTTACGTTATGACAGTTTTTTTTGTTTGCTTCCAAAAATCTGGTGTTTGATAACAGATTTATTAGATGTAAAATGTAAATATAGTGACAACAGATTTTTTTTAAGTTATATTTTTTTCAGTCATATATTTATTGATTATATTTTTAAACTCATATATTTAAAGCATATTTTATACATTTTAATTTTCCTAAATCATATTTAAAAAAATTATCATCATATTTTAAAATCATATTTTTATATATTATATCATATTTTCATAAATCTTATTTTAATACTTTTTGTATACATTATATTTTAGTAATAATTTCATACATTATATTTTTAATAAAATTATTTAAACAATATAATATTAAACTTCATATTTTTAAATCATATCTTTAGACATAATATTTTTATGAACAATTTTTTGAATATTATTTTTATACATTATATTTTAAATCATATTTTATTTTTATAAATTATATTAAAAATAAAAATATCATATTTTTTATTCATTTTCTATTTTTCATTAATCATATTTTTGAATCAAAATATTAAATACTATATTATTTTTTCTTTTTTTCAAAATAAACAAAAAATTAAAAAAAAAAAAGAATTCTGGTTTTTTAATCTTTTTACCTGAAAATTCATTCTAGTTATTGGATATGATGGAGTGTTAATCTAGCAATTAATTGTCAAATTTGTGTCAAATTGGTATACTTTCACTTATTTTAATTAAGTTTACTTAAGAGCAATTTGAAAGCTCTCTCTTTATTCTTGGTATTATTAAGTTATCCTTAGATTTTAATTATTTTTTAATAAAAATTAGATATAGAAATATGGGATTTTAGTGGAGAATGCCACTTTTGAAACTAAGGGGGGTGTATTCAAACCATGATTTTGGAGAATTTGATGGGATTTAGGAAATTTAGAATTTTGATAGATTTTAGGGAAGTTGATATGATTTTCTGTAAAACTTTTTCAAATCCCACCTAAAATCATGAGATTTGGATTTCTGTATTTTTAACTACAAATCCTCTAAAATCCTCCAGAATCCTAAAAATCATTAAAATCCAAATCCACAAAATTGTTTTGAATAACAGTGGATTTTAAAGTAGATTTTTAAATCATCAGTTTAATAACAGTGAATTTTAATATATTTTTTAAAATCTATAATTGAATAACATAAGATTTGTAAATTTCACACAAATCATTTCAAATGTCAAGTTGAATACACTCCCCTAAATTTTTGAGAATTGTCAGTTTCGTTATTTGTGGCATAAGCTGAAAAAACTGAACTACCCTTCTTTTAAAGTGAAGAAAAATGATGGCATTAATTCGCTGGAAATTTTGAATCACTGTTGCTGACGGGACTGCTTTGTTGCTGCGCAATGATCATTAGTGGGGGTACGATTTTCTCATTTATCTTTTATAAAAGCTGTTTTGCATTAAAAGATTGGAACATTAAATTTGTACGGTATGATGAGCTAAAACAGTTTGCATGTTGTTTTTACTGAAAGAGACATGTCCATCAAGCCAGGAGATAGAAGGTTGTCCATCGGAGAAGGTAGTGGTTATGTTGAAAAAGAAGTACCAACTATGGCGTAAAAAAACGGAAAGAAGAAAAGATAAGACATAAATAGGAAGAGAAAGGTAAAACTTCAGAAAGCAAATGGCCATGATGCTGAAGGGTCGAATCGTAGTGGTTTATGTGAGGAGGGTAACACTGAGCAAGTTGCACTAGACATGGGATAATAGTCCATCAGCTGAGGGGGATCAAGCATAGTCCATCGAGCAAGTGGACAAAAAATTGCTTATCGGAAATTTGGTCCATCGAATTACAAATGGAAGGTCTGAAAAGTACACCTAGCTTGGCCAACGAGGA
Source organism: Camelina sativa (assembly GCF_000633955.1). Classification (NCBI taxonomy): domain Eukaryota; kingdom Viridiplantae; phylum Streptophyta; class Magnoliopsida; order Brassicales; family Brassicaceae; genus Camelina; species Camelina sativa. The sequence continues at coordinate 15,230,351 of NC_025703.1, read as the reverse complement.
CATAGTTTCAGCTGTTAATCAATATGGGCTCCAATACATGCGTCAGTGTCGTTGATGGACAAGAGCGTTCATTTGTAATGGACACTATTGTCACTTCAAATAATCAGCTCTGATCCACATAAGTAAGTGGCCAAAAACCGGACTGGGAGTTGGATTTGGTTCATCGAAGGACCAAGAGAGCTACATGATAGATAAACACGATTATTAGTACTAGAGAGGTTGAATGATAAACAAATCGGATCTGGTTAATCAAAGTGTTGAGAAGGACACAAATGAGGTGGACATAAATTGGGTTGGATTTGGATCTGGTCCATCGGACTGACAAGAATCTACACGATGGACAAAGGGTTTATTAGCAATAGACAATTTGTTCTAAACTAACCGGATCTTGTTAATCAGTGTAGAAAAATTCATAATCAAGGTGGACATAACCTGGGTAGGATTCGCATCTGGTCCATCGGACTAACAAGAGATCTACATGATAAACAAAGAGTTTATTAGCAATAGACGTTTTTGTGCTAACCTAACCGGATCTGCTCCACTGAAAATCAATACATGACAAACAAAAAGATTAAAAAAAAACAGAAAGACAGTGGACCGTTATGGGTCACAATCGATGGACAATATCCATCGGAGGACAATTTCAAAACCTTACCTAATGGGTCCATAAACAGACAGCTAAGACAATAAATATAATGATAGATAGTGATGGACTTTCGTACCCAGATTCAGGAGAGGGGAAAAGTCCAGAAATAGGGATGAAGCGTTAGTCAGGCGGAACAGACGGTGCAAATGGTCGGAAAATTATTGAGGTAGAAAAAATGGAAATTTCAGTCGTCGGCGAAACGATCTGAGTTTCAATCGCCACAGGTAGAGAGAAAAATAATGGAAGAAGATGAAAAGTTTTGGAATTTTTTTTTTTTTAAGTGCCGTTTATCTAATAATAAATGTCTGACTGCTTTATGTCAATTTTTCATTTCCCTAAAACAACAAAAGTTTAATTGTTTTAGTTTTTATTATTTTTTGTCTTCAAAACAATCAAAGGATAAAATGGTATTTGCATTGAATGTCAATGAATTGTTGTAAGTGGCATTGGTCACAAAGTTGGGTACTGTGCATGGCACAATTGTTAAATTCTCATTTTTATTTTGGACTAAACTCTCATGTTCTCTCTCCCTTCCTCATGTAACATGACTTTTTTTTCTTCTCTTTTTTGGGGACAAAACCTCACGTAACATGACATGTGAGTAAAGAGTCACAAATATCAAAACCAAGGAAGATTCCAATTGTGCAGCTTGGTGTGTAACACATGTAGGGGTCAATATCAGACTCACTCACCCCATCATCTAACGCGCCTGTAACCTGTAAGTGTGCTCATGATCCTCTAATGGAAAAGATTCATTCAAGGAAGAAAAAATGACGCTCTCATCTTCTTGACCATTTTTCAAATTCTCTTTAGCGCATATCTCCTATTCGGTTTAACGATCTTTTGTTAGCTAAAACGATACGTGAACACTTTCACTTTCCCTCGTCAACTTCAAAATTTGATACTTGACAAATAAATGAAAACAACGCCAATTCTTCTTCGTAAAAGCACGTACGTAACGTATAGGCCTACCAAACGTCTCCAGTATCCGCAAACGTATCCAATGTGTTTGTCCTTATGCGAAGTTTATCATGTTATTTTGAACACCAATGTGAGAAATTTCAAACTGATGTGGTAATGCCAATTCATATTATACTTCAGAAAAGTCATCTAACATGGATTTCACTTCATGATTTGAGTGGCTATTAGCCACTTAGAGCCATACTGTTTCTCCAAGCCCGAATACAAAGACGACTTGCCTTAGCTCTAACTTCTTCCAAGTCAATTTTTGTTTGACTACGCAACACTACACCCTATCTTTAGTTTATTTATACCAATCTCTTCCCTGACATTTCTTATATCAAATTCCATTCTTTCTTTAAAAGTTTTCATCATGTCTCAATGGTTTATGCTTTTGGTATTTCTCTTGCTACTCTTACTCTCTTGTGTCTCCCCTTCTAGCTTATTCACTTTCAAAAATCCTGTTGTTGGTCTTGTTGCTTGTGGTCCCCACCAGATTCATGTCTTTACGCAGTTCAAGAACGAGTTTGATACTCGTGTTTGCAACCATAGTGACTTCTTGAATGGGGTGTGGTGCGATAACTCCACAGGCGCGATCACGAAGCTACGACTAAGGGCCTGCCTTAGTGGAACTCTGAAATCCAACAGTATCCTTTTCCATTTTCATCAGCTCCGCTACCTTGATCTCTCTCACAACAAGCTCACCCCCTCTTTTATCCCTTCTGAGTTTGGAATGCTCAACAAATTAGAGGTTTTATTTCTTTCAGGTAGTGGCTTCCTCGACCAAGTTCCTTCCTCATTCAGTAACCTAACCATGCTTTCCGTTTTAGCCCTTAAAGATAACGAGCTCACTGGTAGTCTCTCATTTGTGCGGAATCTACGAACGCTCACAGTTTTAGATGTTTCTGATAATCACTTTTCTGGAATTCTGAATCCCAACAGTAGCCTCTTTGAGTTACACCACCTCACCTACCTTGATCTTAGTTTCAACAACTTCACCTCTTCTCCACTCCCTTATAAATTTGGTAATCTCCACAAACTAGAGTCCTTGTCTGTTACCCATAATAGCTTCTTTGGTGAAGTTCCTCCCACAATTAGTAACCTAACCCAGTTAACCGCATTGTTACTTCACTCGAACTACTTCACTGGTAGTCTCCCACGTGTACAAAATCTAACCAAGCTCTCCATTCTAGCACTTGATAATAATCACTTCTCTGGAACCATCCATTCTCCTCTCTTCACTATGCCTTTCTTATCAAGTATTTATTTACATGGAAACAATCTCAGAGGTTCTATTGAAGTTCCTAATTCCTCTTTCTCGTCGAGGTTAGAGAGTTTGTACCTAGGTAAAAACCATTTTGAAGGAAAAATTCTAGAGCCTATATCAAAGCTCATCAACCTCAAAGAGCTCGACCTTTCATACCTAAACACAAGCTACCCAGTTGACTTAAGTCTTTTATCCTCTCTCAAATCTTTGTTACTCCTTGATCTTTCTGGTGATTGGATATCTCATGCTAGTTTAAGTTCGGATTCGTACAAGTCCAACCCATCGACCCTAGAATTGTTATATATAAATCAGTGCAACATTAGTGAGTTCCCAAACATCTTAAAGACCCTTCATAATTTGGAGTATATTGACGTATCCAACAATAGAATCAGTGGGAAAATCCCAGAGTGGTTATGGAGCATTCCTCGTCTGAGATCAGTGTTAATTACAGATAATTTGTTAACTGGCTTCGAAGGTTCACCAGAAGTTTTAGTAAATTCATCGCTGCAGTTCTTAAGCATGGATTCAAACTATTTAAAAGGAGAACTTCCACATCTACCACTCTCTATCAACTACTTCACTGCACAAGGCAATGCTTTTAGTGGCGTCATACCTCTTTCAATCTGCAACAGAAGCTTGCTTGATGTCCTTGATCTAAGTTACAACAACTTCACCGGTATGATCCCTTCGTGTCTCACTAAATTGTTGATTTTGAGTCTCCGGAAGAACAACTTAGAAGGAAGTATTCCAGACAAGTATTATGCCAATGCAACTCTATGGACACTCGACGTTGGCTACAATCGATTAACCGGAAAGCTTCCAAGGTCTCTTCTAAATTGCTCAGCTCTGCAGTTTCTTAGTGCGGACCACAATGCAATCAACGATACATTTCCTTTCTTCCTTAAGGCTTTACCGAAACTACAAGTTCTTATCCTCCGTTCAAACAAATTCTATGGTCCAATATCTCCTCCTAATCAAGGTTCTCTGGGATTTCCTGAGCTGCAGATACTTGAGATAGCTGGTAATAAATTTACCGGAAGCTTGTCCCCAATTTTTTTTGTGAATTGGAAAGCATTTTCACTCAAAAAGAATGAGAATCTTGCGCTATATATGGTATATGATGTGAGTCTTTACGGGCGATATAGCCTCAGGTATATGGAAACTATAGATATACAATATAAAGGTCTATCTATGGAGCAAGAGAGTGTCCTTACTTCCTCGGCCACCATTGACTTTTCTGGAAACAGACTTGAAGGAAAAATTCCTGAATCTATCGGTCTCTTAAAAGAACTCATCGCACTCAACTTATCGAACAACGCCTTCACAGGCCATATTCCTCTGTCTTTGGCCAATCTTATGAAGCTGGAGTCACTAGACCTATCAAGTAACCAACTCTCAGGGACTATTCCTAATGGACTAGGGACTCTCTCATTTTTGGCGTACATCAACATTTCTCACAACCAACTCACTGGTGAAATACCACAAGGAACACAGATAGTTGGGCAAGCTAAATCGTCCTTTGAAGGAAATGCAGGGCTTTGTGGGTTGCCTCTTGACGAACGTTGTCATGGGACTAACGCGCCACCATCACAACAGGATAAAGAAGAAGAAGAAGATGAAGAAGAGGAACAAGTGTTGAACTGGAAAGGCGTGGCAATAGGGTTTGGTCTTGGAGTGTTACTTGGATTGGCAATAGCACAACTCATTGCTTCCTACAAACCGGAGTGGCTTATTTGTCTGATTACGTGCGGAAACCGTTAAGATTTTCTTTTGTTTTTTGAGTTTGAATTTTGCCAAGCTGTTGTTGGTATTGTATTGAAGCATTTCCTTACGTTAATTTCTTGTATCTTTATCCTATGTTTCTGTTCTGTGTTTGACAAAAAAAAAAAAAAAAAAAAATTT